>NC_057799.1:284900364-284908424 GCF_018294505.1 Triticum aestivum | reverse complement strand
TGAAAGGGGGGGGGCAGCGGCGGTATTTAAGGAGGGGGGCTGCTTGGAGGAGGGGCAAGGCGGCGGCGGCGCGTACGCGCGGAGGAGACGGCTGGGCTGGGCCGGCCGCTCGGCTGGGCCTCGGCCCGGTCGGGCGCGCGTTTTTTTAAACATTCCGCCGAAAAGAATTCATAGAAAAATAAATAAAAATCCAAAAAAGGTAAAACAAATTTTCCCCGTCTAGTTAAAATAATTAGAACAGGGTGAACATTTGTTTGACACAAAAATGCAGTTTTGAAAACATGCAATTTTTTTAATGCAATTAAAATTGCAAATAAAATCCGAATAAAATCCAATATATGATTTTAATATTTTTCCTCCAATATTCCAATTGTTTTGGAGAAGTCATATTTTCTCCTCTCATTTATTTTAATGTGAAATATTTTTCCGGAGAGAAAATAATTAAAACCAAAATCCTCGTTTTATTATTTGATAAAATCAAATATGAAAAATCGAGAAAATCCCCAACTCTCTCTGAGGGTCTTTGAGTTGCTTAGGATTTATCGAGGATTTGTCAAAATGCAATAAAAATATGCTATGCATTGAATGATCTATGTATAACATTCCAAATTGAAAATTTGGGATGTTACAAACCTACCCCCCCTTAAGATGAATCTCGCCCTCGAGATTCGGGTTGGCTAGAAAACAGGTGAGAGTGGTCCTTCCGTAGATCTTCCTCTCGCTCCCAGGTGGCTTCATCTTCCGTGTGGTGACTCCACTGGACTTTGCAAAACTTGATAACCTTACTGCGGGTGACTCGGCTGGCATACTCGAGAATCTTAACTGGTGTCTCCTCATAGGTCAAATCACTTTCCAGCTGAATCGCTTCCAGCGGCACGGTATCTCTCAGTGGTATCTCAGCCATCTCTGCGTGGCACTTCTTCAACTGGGAAACGTGAAATACATCATGAACTCCTGACAATCCTTCGGGCAATTCCAGCTTGTAGGCAACTTCTCCCATACGTTCCAAAACTCTGTATGGTCCGATAAAACGGGGCGCTAGCTTTCCCTTAACTCCAAAGCGCTTCACTCCTCGAAGTGGTGATACTCCGAGATAAACTCTATCTCCGACTTCATGAACTGTCTCCTTTCGTTTAGAATCCGCATAACTCTTCTGTCTGGACTGGGCTACCTTGAGCCTATCGCGAATCAACCTCACTTTCTGTTCAGACTCCTTAATCAAATCTGGTCCAAACAACTGACGGTCTCCAACTTCGTCCCATAACAACGGTGTTCTACACCTTCTTCCGTACAAAGCTTCGAAAGGGGCCATCTTCAAACTGGTTTGATAACTGTTGTTGTAGGAAAACTCTGCATATGGAAAATTGTTGTCCCAACTAGATCCATAATCTAGTGCACAAGCTCTCAACATGTCCTCCAAAATCTGGTTGACTCTCTCGGTCTGTCCATCTGTCTGTGGGTGAAAGGCTGTACTAAATTCTAGCCCGGTTCCCAATGTTTCATGTAACTGCTTCCAAAACTTTGAGGTAAACTGGGTTCCTCTGTCTGATACAATGGTCCTCGGAACTCCATGCAAACATACGATCCTGGTCATGTATATCTTTGCCAACTTAGCACTGGTGTAAGTGGTCTTCACTGGAATGAAGTGAGCCACTTACGTCAAACGGTCGACTACAACTCATATTGAGTCATAGCCTGAACGAGTCCTGGGCAATCCCGTGATAAAATCCATGCGTATTTTATCCCACTTCCATTCGGGTATCGGCAATGGTTGTAGCAATCCTGCTGGCTTCTGATGCTCTGCCTTCACTCTCTGACACACATCACAAACTGCTACATACTCCGCAATATCCTTCTTCATTCCGGTCCACCAGAAAGTGTCCTTCAAATCCAAATACATCTTGGTATTTCCTGGGTGAATCGAGTACGGTGAATCATGGGCCTCTTGCAAAATCAACTTCCTGATCTCCGGATCATTTGGCACATATACGCGGTCCTCAAACCATAAGGTATTGTGCTCATCCTCACGAAATCCCTTGGATTTTCCTTTGCTCATCTTCTCCTTTATCTCGTCAATCTCCTTGTCTGTCTTCTGAGCTTCTCTGATCCTTTCCATCAAGGTAGACTGAATCTCCAGTGTCGCTAAATAGCCTCTTGGGACTATCTCCAAACATAGCTCGCGAAGGTCCTCGGCTAACTCCTGAGGTAACTCTCCTGTCATGAGGGTGTTGACATGGCTCTTGCGGCTTAACACATCTGCTACTACGTTAGCCTTTCCTGGGTGATAATGCAATCTCATATCATAGTCCTTAATAAGCTCCAACCATCTCCTCTGTCTGAGATCTAACTCCTTCTGCGTGAAAATATACTTCAAACTCTTGTGATCCGTGTACACCTCACAATGGTTTCCGATGAGAAAATTTCTCCATGTCTTCAACGCATGCACCACGGCTGCTAAATCCAAATCATGCATAGCATAATTCTTCTCATGGGGTTTAAGTTGTCGTGAAGCATATGACACAACTCTTCCTTCCTGCATAAGTACTGCTCCACGTCCTCGACGAGAAGCGTCGCAATAAACTTCATAATCCTTGCGTTGATCTGGCAGAATCAACACTGGTGACGTAATCAATCGTTCCTTCAACTCTTGGAAACTAGCTTCACATTCCTCAGTCCAATTGAACTTGGTGTCCTTTTTCAATAGCTCAGTCATGGGTTTAGCAATCTTCGAGAAATTCTCGATGAACCTCCGGTAGTATCCTGCAAGTCCAAGGAAACTCCGGATCTCTCCAACTGACGTGGGTGATTCCCAACTTGTCACTGTGTCAACTTTGACAGGGTCTACTGCTATTCCTTCTCCAGAAATAACATGTCCAAGGAATCCAACTTCCTTCAGCCGAAATTCACATTTGCTGAACTTGGCATATAGCTGATGTTCTCTGAGCTTCTCAAGTACCAATCGCAAATGCTCCTCATGCTCTTCCTCATTCTTGGAAAAGACTAAAATATCGTCAATGAACACCACGACGAACTTATCCAAAAACTCCATAAACACTTTGTTCATCAGGTTCATGAAATAGGCAGGTGCGTTAGTCAGACCAAATGACATAACGGTATACTCATATAGCCCATACCTGGTGGTAAAAGCCATCTTAGGTATATCCTGCTCTCGAATCTTTAACTGATGGTATCCTGATCGTAGATCGATCTTGGAAAATACCTTAGCTCCTTGTAATCGGTCAAACAGATCATTGATCATTGGCAGTGGGTACTTGTTCTTGATGGTCACTTCATTCAACCCACGGTAATCAACAACCATCCTCAGCGATCCATCTTTCTTCTCCACTAGAAGTACTGGTGATCCCCAAGGTGACGAACTTGGGCGAACATAGCCTTTATCCAGTAACTCCTTAATCTGCTTCTTAATCTCCTCCAAATCTTTTGCGGGCATCCTGTACGGTCTCTTAGATATTGGCCCTGTGCCTGGCAAAAGTTCGATCAAGAACTCAATGTCTCTATCTGGTGGCATGCCTGGCAACTCTTCTGGAAATACATCCGGGTAATCCTTCACCACTGGTACTTCCTCCTGTACAACTCCTGATAAGGAATTCACTTGAGTCCTCTTCGGCATATGCCGGGATACATACTTGATCTTTTTTCCTTCTGGGGTGGTAAGCAAAATCGACTTACTGGCGCAATCGATGTTTCCTCCATACATCGATAGCCAATCCATTCCCAAAATCACATCCAAACCTTGCGACTCCAAAATTATTAGGTCTGAGGGGAAAACATGCCTACCAATGGCCAATGGCATCTGAAAACATCCTTGGCTTGCCATATACTCTGCTCCTGGCGAGGTTACTAACATAGGTGTTCTGAGAACTTTGGTGGGCAACTTAAACTTATCCACGAATCCCCTTGATATGTATGAATGCGATGCACCAGTATCGAAAAGAACGATTGCAGTAAATGACTTAACCAAAAACTTACCTATTACTGCATCAGGCTGTGCTTCAACCTCCTCCACGCTCACGTGGTTCACATGTCCTTTGTTGAACGGGTTCGGCTTCTTCCCAGAGCTTCCATTGCCATTTCCATTTTGGGCTTCAGGACAATCAGTTGCATAATGTCCAGTCTTCTGGCACTTGAAACAAGTAACGTGACTTAGATCCCTCTTGGCTGGGGTAGATGGGTTGGTGCGGTTCTGTCCGTTGGTTCCTCCATCCCCATTACCATTCTTGGAGCCATTATGGTTGTGCGAACTACCTCCTCCATGGGTATGCTGAAACTGTCCTCCCGGTTTCGGGGCAAATCGTGGCTTCTGCTGAGCTCCAGAGTTATACTTCCCTTGTCCATACTTCCTCTTACGGTTTTCAATCTGCTGCTGCTTTCCTTCAATCACGAGTGCTCTATCTACCAACTCCTGGTAGTTGTTGAAAGTTGCTACCATCAACTGCATACTCAGTTCATCATTCAGTCCTTCCAAAAATTTCTCCTACTTGGCTGCATCTGTAGCAACGTCATCTGGTGCATAACGTGCTAACTTACTGAAATCCTCCACATACTGGCCTACGGTGCGTCCTCCTTGGCGTAGGTTGCGAAATTCACGCTTCTTCATAGCCATAGCTCCTGCTGAAACATGAGCTGTACGGAAAGCTTGCTGAAACTGGTCCCATGTGACAGTGCCAATAGGGTGCGTGGCTGTGTAATTCTCCCACCATGATGCTGCGGGTCCATCAAGCTGATGTGCGGCAAAACGCACTCTTTCCGCATCTGTGCATCCTGTAGTGGTCAACTCCCTTCCAACTTTGCGGAGCCAATCATCTGCAACAATCGGCTCGGTGCTACTGGAAAACACCGGCGGGTTTAGCCTCAAGAAACGGGCTAAGTGATCAACAGGTGGTGGTGGCGGTGGGTTGTTGTTGTTGTTGCCTTGGTTCTGCACTAACACTTGCATCAGGGCATTCTGTTGCTGAATCAACTGGGTGATCTCTGGTGGGAAAACAAATCCGGTGTCGCGTCTCGGAGGCATCTGATGGGTTAGAAAAGATGAGAGTTAAGAATAGAATGAGGTCTAGAGGGAAAACACTACCCATATGCTCATGAGACAAATACAATCAATATCACTCAATCAATTCAAACAAGGCATACAATCGATCTAACTAGCGTTACAAAGGGCTTGAACTATACTATTAAATGGGGGAAAACTACTACTGATATGGTGGTCTACTAGAAATTCTAATCAGTTGAAGACTCCATGATGTCTGCTCCAGCTTCATCAACAAAGTCATCTTCACTTGGTTCCGAGTCGGTGTCGTCGATGATGATGTAGTTATCCGGGCAAGTGCATTCGTCATCTTTTGCTTTTGGCACTGGATTTCCCATGAATACTCCAATCTTCTTCTCCAGGTCGTCATTCTTCCCTACTAGTGCGACGATTTCCTCCAAATAATCCTCGCGTGTAGCCTTGAGTTCTTCCTCCAGCTCCTTGATCTTCGTCAATGCCTTCTTCAGTTCCTCCTTGTCTGAGCACATCTGGTTCTCCTGGCGACGAATATGTTGGTTTTGCTCCTGGATGAAAGCTGCAATTGATCCATCCTTCTTGGTTCTGATCATCTCCCATTGCTCGTCTCGGCGTCCACAAATCTGATAAATTGTATCCTTAAGCTCCCTGTGGTAGACTTCTCCAATGCGTCCCGTAGCGATGTGGGCGGCCATGCTCTTCCCTAAACTCTAGGTTGGTGCTTCGAAAACCAATCTTATGGGTTCAGTAACTGGCACAAACGTCCTTCCTGGAATGTGAACTTGAATCTTCCAGCTCTCCTCTTCGGGTAATGTGGCGTTGTAGGTTCCGGTGATGCTTGGTATTCCTATGTTCAAGTACTTAGTGACTTCCTTCAAATGTCGTCCAAAAGGTGTGTCTTCGTCTGGTTGCATGAACTTGCTCTTTGCACCCGCCATTCCTAAAAGAGTAGAAAGTGGAGAGGGGTCAGAAATGAGAAGAGAGAAGTTTTCTAGGGCTTAAGCTTAGTGGTCGTGTCCTACAGTCAGCGTGTGCTATGATACCACCTTTGTAGCGACCAGACCTCAAATGGTCTGTGCTGCTGTGCACCAGTGTCATCCCTGGATCAGTAATGCTGACACGAACAGTACAAATGGAGGATTTATAACAGAGTAGCAATCACACACTTATTACATCGAATATCTCTAAAGAGAATAAGTATGACAAATATGGCTTAAGGCCATCTAAATACGATAACAGCGGAAGACTTGGAACATAAGTGAGTCCATCAACTCCAGCGGCATCACTGAGTATAAGACCACGACCTAAGCACCTTACTCGTCGTCTGAAAAGTCTGCAACATGAAACGTTGCAGCCCGAAAACGGGTCAGCACATGGAATATGCTGGCAAAATAACACATAGAGAATAATGAACATAATAATGCTATACTACATGCATATTTGGCTGGTGGAAAGCTCTATGGTTAAAGTTTTGCGAAAAGCCAATTTTTCCCTACTGCAAAGGGATAAATTTTATTTAACTATCATGGTGGTTGTTGAACATTGAGATGGTTGACAGCATCTCAATCCCAATTAAATGTCATCATTAACCCCACAAAATTAATTAAAAGTAACATGATGATGAGATTCACATGATAATCCAGGTACTAGATACTCAAGTTGTCCATAACCGGGGACACGGCTAACCATGATTAGTTTGTACACTCTGCAGAGGTTTGCGCACTTTTCCCCACAAGACTCGATCGCCTCCGCTTGGTTCTCGCACTACATGATGTTTGAGAAACGGATGACCGAGACATAGTCTTTCAGAAACAATCAGTCTTTACTCCGGATGGACAGTTACACCTACTTTCCCCTACATCTGCTAGCCCACCTCTTCAAGAGATCATGTAACCTACTCAACTATGCTAGAGCCCATAATAGCTTGTGGCTGCACACGGAAGTTTCCAGCATGAATAATCTTATGATCCCTTTGAGCCTGGGTGGCGGTCCTTATACAAACAGACAACACTGGGTTCCCCAGGTGCCTCAAGCCACCCTGATGTGAGTTTTAGTTGCCACCTTAAGTAAACCATTATTAACAATCTCACATCTGTCATGAATATCACTCAAACCTAATCCACGTCTACGAGCATAGCATGGCAATATAATAGCAACGTAGAAGTAACTCCCAAGGGTTTGAATAAAACAGGTAATAGGTACTACCTCAACTACTTCCCAATACCCACAGTTTAATTAGATCCTAACCATGCAGTGTTTGAGGATTGATCTAATGCAATAAAAACTGGGTATGGAAAGGTATGATCAAAGTGTTACTTGCCTTGCTGATGATCCGCGAAACCTAGAGATTCGAAGTAACAAGCGGCACACTCCAGGTACTCTATCGCAAACAAACAAGCAAACAATAAGTACTCATCTAATGCACAGGTAAAACTCGAATGAAAGATCCAACCAGAAAGTTCAACTTAAGAACTCCGGTTTGCAAAAAGAATCAACTCGAAAGAAGCAACGAAAGTCAAACGGCGAAAGAAACAAGCTTCGTTTACTATTCTGGATCTAGGTCAAATTTTACAGTAGCAAAAACTTGTGTGAGTAGGTTAAACAGAAAGAGAATTTTGAGATGAAACTCTAGGCGCTTGAATCGCCTGATTCCGATAAACGAGCGAAAAGTTAAACGAAAACGAAGATCCGATCAGAAATCGAGATCTGAAATAATCGCGGAAAAATCCGACGAAAAAGAAAACTGACGAACGGTTAACGAACGGACGTTCGTTAACAGTGAAAATCCGACGAACACGTTCGTTAAAACGAACGGGTCGGTGAACGTTCACTAAATAATAAAACCGAAGAAAATAAACCGATCTAGGGTTTTTAAAAAAACGAACGGTTTTTTTTAAACGGCAACGGCGTCGGATCGATACCTCGTCGGGACGGGGCTCCGGCGGGGTCGGCGGGCTCCGGCGGGGTCCGGCGAGGGGGCGGCGAGGGCGACGGGGTGCGGCGGGGCTTGGGGCGGCGAGGGGCGGTGAGGTGCGGG
>NC_057799.1:284895438-284900010 GCF_018294505.1 Triticum aestivum | reverse complement strand
GGGCGCGCGTTTTTTTAAAACATTCCGCCGAAAAGAATTCATAGAAAAATAAATAAAAATCCAAAAAAGATAAAACAAATTTTCCCCGTCTATTTAAAATAATTAGAACAGGGTGAACATTTTTTTGACACAAAAATGCAGTTTCGAAAACATGCAATTTTTTTAATGCAATTAAAATTGCAAATAAAATCCGAATAAAATCCAATATATGATTTTAATATTTTTCCTCCAATATTTCAATTGTTTTGGAGAAGTCATATTTTATCCTCTCATTTATTTTAATGTGAAATATTTTTCCGGAGAGAAAATAATTAAAACCAAAATCCTCGTTTTGTTATTTGTTAAAATCAAATATGAAAAATCGAGAAAATCCCCAACTCTCCCTGAGGGTCCTTGAGTTTCTTAGGATTTATCGAGGATTTGTCAAAATGCAATAAAAATATGCTATGCATTGAATGATCTATGTATAACATTCCAAATTGAAAATTTGGGATATTACAAAAATGGAGTAATGCAATAAGAACGAAGACATGATGTAGGGAAGATCTATCTATGTAGAGAGATACCCCATCGTTTTATCCTTAGTAGCAATGATACATTCGTGTCGTTTCCCTTTCTGTCACTGGGATCAATCACCTAAGATCGGACCCACTACCGGCCACCTCTTCCCATTGCAAGATAAATAGATCAAGTTGGCCAAACAAAACCCAAATATCGGAGAAGAAATACGAGGCTATAAGAGATCATGCATATAAGAGATCAATGAAACTCAAATATCTTTCATGGATATAAAAAGATATGACTAATCATAAACTCAAAGTTCATCAGATCCCAACAAACACGCGCAAAAGAGTTACATCATATGGATCTCCAAGAGATCATTTTATTGAGAATTCAGCAAGAGAGAGAAAGCCATCTAGCTACTAACTACGGACCCGAACGTCTACAAAGAACTACTCACGGATCATCGCAGAGGCACCAATGGAGGTGGTGAAACCCATCCGAGATGGTGTCTAGATTGTATCTGGTGGCTCTGGACTCTGCAGCGGCTGGAAGAATATTTCGTCGATGTTCCAAGGGTTTCTGGAATAGTGGGGTATTTATAGAGCAAAGAGGCGGTCCAAGGGGCGCCCGAGGTGGGCAGAACCTACCAGGGCGTGCCTGGGCCTCCTGGCGCGCCCTGGTGGGTTGTCCCCACCTCGGGACTAACCCAGGTGCAACCAAGGCCCAATAGCTTCCTTCTAGTCCATCAAAAATCTATGTGAAGTTTCGTCGCATTTGAACTCCGTTTGATATTAATTTTCTGCGATGTAAAAAACATGGAAAAAATAGCAACTGGCACTTGGCACTATGTCAGTAGGTTAGTACCAAAAAATGATATAAAATGATTATAAAACATCCAAGATTGATAATAAAACAACGTGTAACAATGAAAAATTATAGATACATTGGAGACGTATCAGGGGCGGAGTCCCCCACGCCTTCCTCTCCGGCTACACCGGGCGCTCCCGCATTGCCAGCCCCCTCCTGGGACCCGGGCGCCGCCTCGGGCACTGTAGCCCCCTCCGCATCGTTCACCGTTCGAGCACTGGTACAACAAGGTGCTATACAAACGGTTTTTAACCCCTTTCCGCGATGGCATTCTGAACCGTCGCCTAGTGAGTGACTGCGATAGGGGGTCCTTCCCACACAACCCAGAAACCATCGGGGATATGCCCTCCTGGCACACACTCGGCAAAATATGGTCGTGTGCGACCGGCGAGCGATCAAATATGGTTATACATATAGTTGTGCTAAAAAATACAATTATCCAGGCCAAATTGTTTCTGGTCGTAAGTACATCCCGCATAGTCAGTCCGCGCTAAACGTTTCCGTTCGGATGTACATTCGACACACAGTCAATCCAACGAATACGTTTCCGTTAGTATGTACATCCCACATAGTTAATCCAAGAAGTACATTTCCATTCGTATATACATCCCACACAGTCACTCCAAGGAAAACGTTTTCATTTGCCGGTACATCACACACAATTTTCCCCATTAAATCGTTTGTGATACCGTTGCCATTGCACACGATATTAAAAAATTTATTGTTTGCATTATTGAATGCATCACACAAGGTGCGTAGAAGAAACTGTGTCCCAAAGGCTGTCCATCACACACACTTTTTATGTGGTAAACATTTGCGCAAGGTGGCCTAACGCAAACAGTTTTCAAGAGGATGTCATGTGTGATTGTTCATTGATCCAACATGGTTTATTCCTAGAAACTATGTGCCTTGCCTGAGGTCATCGCCCACGGTGTTTTCTCAATAACCGTTTGCAATAGAAAAACCCAATTAGCCATTAGAAAGCTAATTGCCCTATTATTAATAATCCATTTATTAATCTAATTGACATTTCATATTAAGCACACAATATATTTCATTTCCATATTAAGGAAGCAGGATTTCATAATTGAAATACATCAAAGTACAACATCATATAGCTTCAGCACTCAGCTACCCCATTACACAATTGCACCAGCACCAAGTTTCACATGCAACATCTACAACCTTTCGAAATTAGCATCCTAGACGAAACATAGACAGATGAATCTCATCTTGAAAACTTCTAAAGCGGAAAGCGAATGTTGAGCCTTCATTTATGTTGAAGGTCTTTCTGTCGGAGTAATTGGCCACGAATACCCCGAAGACGGCGAGACAATAATTCAAGACATCGGGGCTAGCAAAGCCCCTCAGTCCGACTGCCCGGCTGCTCCTACCGGCTCCCCGTCCGACTGCTCTGCCCGGCCGGCTGCCGGTTGCCGACTGCGCCGACCAGCCGGCTGCCGACTGCAGCCCGACCCGACACCGACAATACCCCGATGAGACGGCCATACCGCGGACGAGACAGCTGTACCTCGACGCCATCATGTATAGTGTCACTTGTCCCCTAGCACTATTTATGAAGTGACCCAGGGGACAAGCATGACATGCACCATGCCTAGCCCATGCCACCACATAGCTTGGTTTGTAAGCTACCCAAGGTAGCTTACAACCAACGCCACCACCACCCATGCTAAGCTAGCCACACTATATATAGCAACCATCCATCCTCACGGAGACGCATGCATACATGCCCAGGCACACCCATTCGGCCATGAGCATGGCTGGCCACTAGAGCATGCCACATACATGCATATATAAAACCAGATGCCTGTGGCACTGCTTTCAGATACAGCTCCAGGAGCAACTCTGTACCAGAGATACCAGATATACTCAGACATGCAGGAGTAGGGGTATTATCTCTCCGGAGAGCCCCGAACCTGGGTAAATTACCGCGTGCTACTCGCATACCCGCTCCCGGTCCTATCAGCAGCAGTCTTACCCTCACACTAAGCCCTTGTGGCATCTGTCGACTCGGAAGCCCCCCGTGAGAATACAACGACAGTTGGCGCCCACCGTGGGGTGGTACTACTACTATGCTACCACGCTGCTGCTGGTTTCGCAGTCCGGGCGGGCCCATTTTTGTCTTCACTGCTGCGGCGTCGCGCCGTCTCTCCAGCAGCGGTTGGGGGCTCGACATCGACACGCCCCCGGAATGGCCGCGAGGGGTGGCGCGTCCTCGCCGTTGGCCTCGACATCTTCATCATCTCTGCCATGGCGACGCCGTTGTCTGTCCAGTAGCGCTCGGGGGTTCGACACCAACACGGCCCCGGGACGGCCGCGCGGAACAGCACGTCCGTGCTGTCGGCTGCGACGTCGCCTCGTTTTCTTCTCTGAGAGGCGCCCATGCCTGCGTGCGCGCTGCTTGCGCCCGGCCAGGCCTCTCCGAGCTCCTCGGGCATCGTCCGCTGCTGCCATTGAGTTCCCTCCTGCGCCGCTCCGGCCTTCGTGGCTGCGCCCACTGCCTCCTCCACTCCCTTTCCTGCCTCCACAGTGAGCTAGCCCGCCGCTCGCTGCAGCCGTAGCTACATGCCCGCATCGTTGTAGCTGTCGCTGCCATGCAGCATTTCGTTGTAGCTGCAGTTACGGCCACGCCTCGCTGTCGCTCCTGGGCGTGCACGCTTTTGTGCATGGCTACATGGCCAATTGATTCAGCTGTGTACCTGCTAGTTTAGCTAGCTAGCTAGCTCAGTCCGTGTGCGTACATGAGCCGAGCCGTGTGAGCCTCGCCGTCACTCCGGCAGGCAGGTCCGTCTCACCGCAGCGTCCATCTACCTCACCACCAGCTCCATCATCCGCCTTTCGTACGGCAGCTCGTCTGTTGAACGCCCGTACAAAGCCGTATGAACCTCAGAAAATAGCCACATAATGCATGTGTGTGTTAGTCAAATATAATGGTCGGACGTTGGTCAGACAACGGCCGGACCTCCGCTCTTCTCCGCCGGCACAGCAATGCAGCGCTCGCCCCTATTCCACCCGCGCATGTGCGCGTCGGCCCGTGCGCGGCTCCGCTCGGCTGCCGGTTCCCGCAGCCGGCCCGCTCTCTCCCTCCGCGCGCCCGCGCTGGCCGCCTTCCGCGCTCAGCCGAGTCGCGGTCGTCGCCCGCCCGCAGCGCCCGGACCGGCCCAGGCAACCCCGTCAACG
>NC_057799.1:284888854-284894952 GCF_018294505.1 Triticum aestivum | reverse complement strand
CAACGCGTCCGCGCATCAGCGCACTGCCTCGCCCTCCCGCGCGCCGTGGCCTGCTGCGCGCGTGTGCACTGCTCCCCCGAGCACCGCCTGCTCTCTGCTCGGGCCGATCACGCTGGCACCCTGGCCGCACCGACGGCGCGCCCGCCCCGCTCCGCGGCAGCTCCGCCTGTGACAGCAGTCGGCCCCCGCTGCTCCCTGATGCAGTCTGCTCTCGGGCTAGATAAAAGAAAGAAAGAAAAGAAGAGGCCGACTGCCTGCCCAGCCGGGTGGAGATAAGTCAAAGGGCGGCTGCTTAGCTGGAAAAAAAAATGCAGGCCGGCTGCGTGTAGTCAGCTAGAAAAATCAGTGGTCGAGTGCCAAGCCACAAAAAAAAAGAGGATGCCAGCCGACTGCTCGCTTCAAGACAGCAAAAAGAAAAGGGTCGGCTACCCGAGATCCGGCTAAAAAAGCCAAGGGCCGACTGCCCACAGCCGGCTGAGAAAAAAAAGTGGGTGTCCGAGAAACGAAGGAGAAGAAAGAAATGTGCGTCCGACTGCCAGACGTGCGTCCGACCGCTGGCTGCCTGGCCGGCTACAAAGAGCCCGACTAATGTATCGGAGTCCGCCTGCCTAGCCGGTTGAAGAAGAAAATGAAGACAAAGTAGTCGCCGGGAGATCCGGCCCGACTGCTCAGCAGTTGGCTCGAATCTCGGGGGCTACACCCAGCGAGTGCGCTAACGCGCCCCCGCGAGCAAGAAAGAAGACAAAGTACTTGCCGGGAGACCCGGCCCGACTGCTCAGCAGTCGGCCCGAATCTCGGGGGCTACACCCAGCGGGTGCAATGACGCGCCCCCGCGAAGAAGAAGACAAAGTAGTTGCCGGGAGATCCGGCCCGACTGCTCAGCAGTCGGCCCGAATCTCGGGGGGCTACACCCAGCGGGTGCGCTGACGCGCACCCGCGAGGAAGAAGACGAAGTAGTTGCCAGAAGATCTGGCCCGATTGCTCAGCAGTCGGCCCGAATCTCGGGGGCTACACCCAGTGGGTGCGCTGGCGCGCCCCCACGGAAGATTGCAGACAAGAGAAGAGTTTTGTCCGGCTGCCAGCAGCCGGCAGAAGAAGAAAAAGGGCTCTGCAAGACGCCTCGCCGCCTGGCCGGTCGAGCCTGACTGGCTGGGACCCCCCTTTGAGCACCCGGGGGCTCGAACGCTACACCCAGCGGGTGCGCCGGCGCACTCCGCGAGCGCCGAGCCGCGACGGCTGTCTTCGGCAAACTCCGCCTTGGCTACACGAAAACCAATGTTTGCTCCTCACCCGCATATTTTTGCACCACGCAAGCACGGATAACCCCGAGCGATGCTCGAGGGACTATCTCCACATTTCATTACAGTTGCATCACTGTTCGCCCCGGCGCCAGCCAGAGTTGGCCTGGGGGCTGACCGCTTGGCCTGAGACGTTAGTTCCCGCAGACGGCTTAGTAGCGTGCGCGGTACCAAAGGCCCACTCTTAGTCACAGACCGCAGAGCGGCTGTCCGACTAGCAAGAGTGAACGCTGGAGGCCACCCACGCGAAAAACGTCCGGGAAGAAAAACGGTTCGGGCGACCCGGCCGTTTCCTTTACGAGTATCTACTCAGTTGAATTCGCTCCCAGAGTCTGAGTATTGTACACTCCACTCCGCGGCCCACTCTCAGCCACAGACCGCAGAGCGGCTGTCTGGCAAGCGAGAGCACAAGCCAAAGAGCGGAGGGAACACGAAAGAGATTGAAGGGGGCTCGGACGAAACTGAGTCGGCACCCTCCGCATAAAACTTGCAGTGCTAAAAGAAATTAT
This sequence comes from Triticum aestivum, assembly GCF_018294505.1. NCBI lineage: Eukaryota > Viridiplantae > Streptophyta > Magnoliopsida > Poales > Poaceae > Triticum > Triticum aestivum. The sequence goes on along the minus strand of NC_057799.1, from coordinate 284,893,145 downwards.
TTGATATATCTGCATGGACTAACTTTGTCTTTTGCATGATCATTTCCATGAAACACCTGCCAAAAAACCTCCGCCCAACTTTGCCAAGTTGCCCAGAGGCTTGGGGGCTACTGTCGGAGTAATTGGCCACGGATACCCCGAAGACGGCGAGACAATAATTCAAGACATCGGGGCTAGCAAAGCCCCTCAGTCCGACTGCCCGGTTGCTCCTGCCGGCTCCCCGTCCGACTGCTCTGCCCGGCCGGCTGCCGGCTGCCGACTACGCCGACCAGCCGGCTGCCGACTGCAGCCCGACCCGACACCGACAATACCCCGACGAGACGGCCATACCGCGGACGAGACAACTGTACCTCGACGCTATCATGTATAGTGTCACTTGTCCCCTGGCACTATTTATGAAGTGACCCAGGGGACAAGCATGACATGCACCATGCCTAGCCCATGCCACCACATAGCTTGGTTTGTAAGCTACCCAAGGTAGCTTACAACCAACGCCACCACCACCCATGCTAAGCTAGCCACACTATATATAGCAACCATCCATCCATCCTCACGGAGACGCATGCATACATGCCCAGGCACACCCATTTGGCCATGAGCATGGCCGGCCACTAGAGCATGCCACATACATGCATATATTAAACTAGATGCGTGTGGCACTGCTTTCAGATACAGCTCCAGGAGCAACTCTGTACCAGATATACCAGATATACTCAGACATGCAGGAGTAGGGGTATTATCTCCCCGGAGAGCCCCGAACCTGGGTAAATTACCGCGTGCTACTCGCATACCCGCTCCCGGTCCTATCAGCAGCAGTCTTACCCTCACACTAAGCCCTTGTGGCATCTGTCGACTCGCAAGCCCCCCGTGAGAATACCACGACACTTTGCAACTTTAGGCCAGTGCCTGTGGATGATTGACCGTCCATCCTTCATCCTCTTCAGGAACAATTCAATATTGAACCGTGGGTGTTGTATAAAAACCTTGCTCGCCTCCAGACCATACAGGTGGTTTGAGAGGTAATCATCAGTGAACTACTTTGGAAATGCCTGAAAACAAGGATATGCATATATAAATATCTTGTCCAGATTTGAAATGGCGCAAAGGAATTAAAAAGAAATGGTATAATAGTTAGTACCATCCCGTAGTGAACCGATGTCTTCTTCATTGTGCAAACAAAGATCTTGTTGTTTCTTTGTCGCTAATTTCTTTATCGTAACAATCTTTTTGAGTTTCTTGACTTGACTGATATTAATGGACAACTCATTTACACATATGCAAAAAGGGTCAATCAGTGGTTCAAAACATCTGACAGCAGGGCCTACATGTGCAAGACCAAATTGTTAAAAACCTAATATTGAAAAACAAGAAATGGAAAGGTGTGTTATTAACAGCAACATGCCTAATATTTAAAAACAAGTAAACGTAGTCATTCAAACTTGTATTGTGCAGGTCTAAGTACACTAGTTATTGGCCCTGTTTGGATCCATGGGTTAGAGTTAGTTTGAGCTAGTTTGGGGTCAAATAGCCCTAAAGTATCCAAACAGGAGGGATAGTTTGAGCTAGTTGCATCAAACCCACCCAACACATCTATCCGACCCAAGAGGTGCTGATTGGGGCTAGTTCTCCTAGTGCATTTATTTTCAATCTAACACTGTCATCCAAACACATCTTTGGCTAGAGTTAGTTCAGCGTTAGTCATCTTTTAGTATCATTGTTATTTAGAAAACGTAGGATAGCGTAGGATTTATTCTACCTTGACTTGTACTCCAAGATGACAATGTACTCCTATATATATGCTCACGAGGCTCAAGCAATACAATCAATTATTCCAGCAATCTCTCTCTCTTCCTTTTAACCGTCATGAGCTAGAAACTAACTCTATCCTCTAGCTAAGTTAGAGTAGCCAAACGGTGCCATATTAAATCAAATTGAAAGGCGTGTTCAATACTCTCTCTGGTCCTTTTTACCCCGCATATAAGAATTGTCTGAAGTCAAACTTCATAAAGTTTGACCTTATTTATATGAAAAAATATCAACGTCTAGCATGCTAAAGTTATACAATATGAAAATTTAAGTCATGACACATGTACTGATATTTATTTCATATTGTGAATTTTGGTATTTTGTTCTATAAAGTTGGTCAAACTTTACGAGGTTTGACTTTAGACAAATCTTATATGCGAACTAAAAAGATTCGGAGGGAGTACAACATGCTTAACAGCAACCAAATATAGTCATTCATAGAGCTATTGTTAAATTTGGTATTGATGAAATTGAACTGCACAGTTCATACTAGCACATATAGAAGATCACACTGTTAATAGCTGAAATAAACAAGGCATACTATGAACAACCAACGATGGCAATTGAAACTCGACATATGCTAACTACAAACAACCGAACAACCATAAACCGTAGAAATAAAGAAGGCGTAATGCAAACTACCTAATATAACAATAAATGTTGGAAAGGTTCTCACTACAAAAGGGGTTCGAGAAAACAAATCATGGGTTTCCTCACTTGTCATAGATTGGCTCCTCCTCGTGGTCACCGTCGATGAGGTCTGACTTGCCAGCTGAGGATCCCAGGCCAGCGTCGCAGAATGTGTCCTTCAGAAATGACAAAAGGGGCTCCATGGCAACAAAGGATGGCAAATTCTTCATAACGAGCTGCAGGACATCAGCAGTAGGGCCATCGATGAGATCTAGGGCTATCGAACACGAAGGGTTGGGATGGTAAACTTAACCTATGACATAACCCACCTCAAGTTGTCGGTGTCAATGACCTCGATGTCGTAGCCGGCGTCCGCGACATGCCAGAATACTCTAGCCCGCTAATTGAAAGGCTCAATCCAGGTCCAGCCATCGTCATCAGCGTCCTCGGCGGCCACCTTGCCGATGTCGGCCAAAGAGGCTGCGGTAAAGCACTTTTGGGCCATTTGCTCCTCGAGCTCCCCGGGAAGCGTAGCTGGGCTTAGGCTGCGATGCTCTGGAGTGGGGGAGGGGGTGGTGATGGGGATATTTGGGAAAGGGGGCATTTCGCAGGCCTCATCTAAGAAACTCAGGGCCGCGAGGGTATGTATATCTGTGGGTAAACTGCACGGGCAGACCGGCAGAGGTTGACGATGGAGGCGGCGACCTAGCTAGGTTTGGAGCGAGGGAGGGATGGTGTGTATGTGTGTGAGCGGGGCATTTGGGGTGAGCGAAGGATTTGGGGTGTGTGCGTGGAGGGGGTCCAAAGTGGTGTTTGACGAAATGCCGCGGGTACTGAAAATTTTACTAGGCGGGAGTAAAATGGCAGGGCTACCAAAAATTTGGATCAAGGGATTGAAGCAGAGCGGGGCGGGAGTAACGAACATCACACACGGTTAACACACAATAATCATGTGCTATCTAACAGAAAAACACTCCAGCCGAGCAGATATTTTTGAGATTGCGAGGGATGGAGGCGGGAGTAAAATGCCAGGGCTACTGAAAATTTGGATCTACTGATTGAAGCAGAGCAGGAGTAACAGACATCGCACACGGTCCAGACAAACTAATCGTGTGCTATCAAACAGAAAAATCATCTACCCGGGTAGATATTTTCGAGATTGCGAGGGAGTACATAGTTTCAAGAGGGGGAAGGATGCCTCGTGGAGCCCAATCTACAGTGATCATGTGGGTGATAGGGGCAGGGGCGCGGCACACGGGTAGTCCTAGGGAACCATGTATGTTTCGTACCCGATCGCAGATAGTTGCTGCGTCCGACTCGTCTGTTGTTTATAAATTTGGCCAAAAATTGCAAGAAAGTGTCAGAACACGAACACACTTGCATGTGGACTAAATATATGTATGAAAAGGGTGGTTTGATGTTCATATACCCAATGCAAAACTTTGATGTGGCACCTGTCACACAAGGGGCACGTTATTATTGCTAGCCCCCCAAACACACACACACTTCGTGTTGCCGGGAGGGGAATCCTAGCTATGAACGCATGCCCCCAAATAGCTAGGTCTGACATCTCACTGTACCTTAACACAAAACCAAAAGGAGTACATCAACCCCCTCCCCCCTTTGCTGCCTATCAAATGTGGATCGTGTGCGGGCCCACAGATGTGTTCTTCTAGCGTTAGATGGGTGACACCACTTACCAACCACACCTGCGGGTGGCCCGATGTGTGTGCGTGCGTGTGTGTGTGTGTGTGTGAAAACGATGTGCTATGGTATTTAAATAACCAAATCACAAATTTGATGTGGCACTTGTGTATCGCAAATTAACCGGGCATCCCCGATCGCACGGAGGTTC
>NC_057799.1:284888038-284888608 GCF_018294505.1 Triticum aestivum | reverse complement strand
AGGCGTATTCGTAAGACTTGCCAAGAAGAATCACCACCTTGGTCGTATAACCTCTCTTGTTTGTTGGGTCAAAGTCATGCATTGACTTTCGACATGCGGCCCCACAAAATAGGCTAACTTGTCGCCAATAACCACGCTAGGGAGTGCCTGAAGACAACCATTGCGTGCATGTGGCCCAAACATATGTATGAAGTGTCATGTGGTGTTTGAATATACCCAATGCACAACTTTGATTCATGTGTATGCGATCCCTCGAACTTAGGTCTCGAATCTCACCATGATTGACGTACGACTATACGGTAACGCGAACAAAGAGAAGAAGAATCCACCCTAGTAACCTTTCTTGCGTTGTTGGTTGAAGTGATGGAGATGTCCACGTGGGCCCACGAATGTATAGGCCGTCGATGATAACCAAGCGAGGGAGAGTGTCCAAAGACAACCACTACATGTATGTGCCCCAAACATATGTATGGACATGTGTGATGCATGCATATATGTTCGAATACCAAAAGCACAACATTTTGATGTAGTGCATGCATGCGTCAAAAAACGTACAGTCCCCACATAGAT
>NC_057799.1:284880724-284887777 GCF_018294505.1 Triticum aestivum | reverse complement strand
GCGAGGGATTTGTGCGTCCACATGCGCGCAAAGTATAGTTGCATGTATCGAACCAAAATTTAATCCCCTCCTAATTATTAGTCAAATCAACCTCTATCGCTATCGGTCGAAGTGATTGACCAAGCGGGCACATAGATATGGACGAAGCATCTCGCCGATAACCCGGTGAGTGAGTGATAGAGGACAACTGCCATCGCTTGCTTGTGGGCCAAACACATGTATGGAGATGTGTGGTTGTGATGTTTGAATACCTAATATATACGTAGAACTTTGATGTGGCACCTGCCTCGGAATCCTTTAAGTCCCGCACACCAACCAAGGTTCATGACACGTAGTATATATCTGTTGCCCCCTCCCCTCTTCAACGCGTAATATATACTCCTACATACGTACCGTAACACAACCCAAAATAATCCTCCTTGTTCATCAAATTACCTTTCTCGTTGTGTCATATATTATATGGACGGCGACCTCGTGGGCCCATGGAGGGAAGAGTCTCGTCTGCATGTGGCCCAATGTGTTTGTGATGTTTTTAATACCCAATATGCACAACTTCTTTGCGGCACCTGCCTCGGAAACTGAAAAGTCCCCACATGGAGCGAGATAGATTGATGATAGAGGCAAAGGTGTCCCGTCTTTCGATCAGAAGGTGATTATCGTTTTGGTGGAGTAGACTTTGACGATCCGACTACGAACATGCGAGGACGTCGCGCCTTAGCAATCACTAAACCAACTCCGAGAGGTTATTGACTACGTCGGAGCACGATCAACCTGACCACGAGGGTGTATTTCCTGCAAGCAAACGAAGAACAATCAAGAAACTGAGATTCCAATCTGGATATTGCGAATATAAGATGAAAGATTTATTGATCAAGGGTGGGCTCTGTGATGTCTTGGTCTGGTCGTTGAACGCAAACGAAGTATGCGAAGTTGCTGCTATGGCGCACTTTTAATCTAAAAAAACCCAAAGTCTAAACGACGCCCTAAGGGCTGTATATATGGAGGAAGAGGGGGGGGGGATTTTGTGGCCCTTGGGAGAGGGGTCCGAAAGCAACCCTATCTCTTGTTTCCCCACACATATGGACTCTAAAAACAGCCTATACTTATTTATTTTGAAATTACATGGGCGTGGCCAAATAATAAGGTGACACATCACCTATAATACCCTCTTGATGAAATTTGTGAAGTGGCATCTTGTATATTTCGTCCAAGACTTCATGCACTCATTAAGGTGGCTTCAAAGTCCGGAAATCATCACTTGAAACTCGATTATTGTTTCCCTTGTGCATGCCATCATCTCCATGCTTGTTCTTGCTCCAATGTTCATCCTTCTCCAAGCTAGACCCTTCATTTGCAAGGAAAACAAATCTATCCAATTTAGGCAGCATCATTTTCTCAAACATTAGAATCATTACCAAGAAACGAAAGTACCTGGTAATTTAATTGGTGTGCACGAGCTCTAGTAATTGGTCCAGTATGTATAGCAGCAAGGGATGTGGGTGTAACAATGGTATTGATGTCCTCATCAATTGATGATGTCTGTGTAGTATATATGTGCTGCCCCGGCCCCCTCCTCCATTCTTCGACGCGTACTACATACTCCTACCGCAACACAACCCAAAAAGAAACCTTGTTGCTGGGTCAAAGTGATGGAGGACAACCTCGTGGGCCCACGGATGGAAGCATCGCATGCAAGTGAGTGTCCTATATGACGCTAGTATTGCTCCGACCACCCTCTTCAATGCGTACTATATATATACTCCTTTCTTACGTACAAAAAAACAAAAAAATGACCATCCTAGTTGGTCAAATTAACCTCTCTCATCACATGTCATAGTGCTGGCGACGACCTCGCGGGCCCACGCGAGTGAGTGTCCTAGGACCACCGTGTGGATGTGGCCCAAAGATGCATGTCAAACTTTTTCTGCAGTGAACATGCGACCAAAGGAGTTTAGTGTTGAAAATAGAAAAAAATAGATAACATCTATCCGTTTTCTATACATTGATTGATTTCCCAGGGATTTAAATGTGCAACAATTAAATTTGATCTACATGAGACCTGTGATTATGCACGAAAATGGATTGCAAAATCATATGTGTATGTGTCCCTGGGTGCATGTTTAGTACCCATGCAAGAAATTTCTAACATCTAGAATCTTGATTTTAAAATCCAATAAATCCAAAACTAAGTTGAAATTCATGAAACTTATCGTGGTGTCATATGGACACCAATAGACTATGATATTTTTTCCAATTTGAGACAAGTTTTGATTTAATCTTCTTACATACAAGAAATTATAAATAATTATCAACCAATATCGCAAACGAACTCTTTATTCGAACCATGTGCGTTAGACCAACAATGTAAGTGTCATGCTTCGGTTAAGCAATAAAGCGGCAAAATTAATCATCAAAAGGAAAAAAAAATATAATATGTGCCGCGCATGCGTCCCGTGTGCCATACGAGCATGCGTCAGTTGACGAGACGCATGCTAGCAGGCAGACAGGGAGGCCGAGGCATGCGCGTGTTCGCTATGCACTCACCGTCGGGCGTGCTAGTAGTTGTGTGAAATGACGGTAGGCGTGCCAGCAGTCTGCCGCGCAGGCTCACCGGGAGGCGAGCCAACCCTTTGACCACCGCCCACCTCGCTCCCACTGCTCCATATTAATGGCGCGCCCGATCCGCTGGTCATAATAGGCGCTCGCACACCCCATCCACAGTTGTCACCGCCGCATGGAGTGTATTAGGATTTTGCCGAAGCGCACCACCGGTGGGAGTGGCGACGCTATAGCTGGTGAAGCACCCGCGCAATGCATGATCCTGGGCGCAGAGGTTGCTGTCGCCGCCGACGAGGTCTCGCGCGGGTTAGCGTGCGTGCTAATAATTCATAGCCAGATCTTGAGAATTGATTTTGACCACCGCCCGCCTCGCTCCGTGAAATGATGGTATAGGAATGCCAGAAATCTGCCGCGCAGGCTCACCAGGAACCGAGACATCCTTTGACCACCGCCCGCCTCGCTCCCACTGGTCTGTATTTATGGCGCGCCCGAGCGGCCGCACCCCCCATCCTCGCCAGACACACAATCCTCTCTCTCCGCCCACATCCTCGATGCGGCTCTCAGTCCTCAAAGCCGGCACCCCCATCCTCACCGCACACACAATCCTCTCTCTCCTCCCGCATCCACGACGCCGCTCTCAGTCCTCAAAGCCGTCAGTGTATGAGGATGCCGCCGAAGCGCCCCATCGGAGGGAGTGGCGATGCCGGAGCTGCTCAAGCACTGGAGCACGGCACGAATATGGAGACAGAGGTTTCCGTCGCCACCGACGAGGTGGAGAACGAGGCTGCCAACAAGTGGATGCAGGTTGAGAAAGAACCGCAAACGACTACAGCAGGCCTAGACTTCATCAGCAGCCTCCCCGATGATATGTTGACAGTTATTGTATCCCTCCTCCCAATCAAATATGGGGCGAGGACAACCGCCCTTTCGCGGTGGTGGCACCCCCTATGGCTCTCCACCCTTCTCGACCTCATCGATGCCCATGAGCTCTGCCATGGCTATCGCTAAAGCTTGGATGCAAAAGCTTGAGTTTCGTTACAATGGCAAGGACCGAGCCTAGCTTGACGAGTGGTTCTGATCCCCCGCCCTAGATCAGCTCGAGGATCTCAGTTTTAATGATGGGCATATGCGCTCGCTGCTAATGTCCGCGCTCCGCTTCGCGCCCATGCTGCGCCTCGCCAATTTCATGAACTGCCATCCCCCCTTAATGATGCGCCCGCTCTTTTCCTATGCACCTCGAGCTCGTCGCTGTCTGTATCCCAAAGGATGACATGGAGCGCCTGCTCCACTGCTATACTGCACTCGAGTTCCTTTGTCTTCATGCGATGAATTGGTCGAGTAGCTTCCACATCACCTCCAGGAGTCTCTGGACTATTTATGTGTGTTGCCGGTGCTGCAACAAGAGATCACAAAATGTGGACCACAATATGTCATTGAGGACACACCTTCATTTGAGAGATTACTTGTAGTCGATGAACAAGGTCCAACAAGAATCAATGTCATTTCTGCGCCAAAATTGACAGTGGTGGGCTACTCGTCTGTCAAATACTACTACTTTTAGGTAGAACAGTCGCCTTCTACCTCTCCTTCTTGATATCAACCTTATTTCTAGTTTTGAAGATGTATGTTCGTCTGTCATCCAGAAAAGCTTCACCAAGATTCTACGCACAGTGAAGGTCTTGGCACTAGAATCTGTCGGCCCCAACCTGGACAAAGTTGTAAGTTTCCTGAGATGCTTTCTGTGCCCGAAGAAGCTATATATCGAGGTGATGTTTCTTTCCTGTTAAATGTTAACAATAAGGGAGTTCAATTTTTTGCACATTTTCCCAAGTTTACAATGACAATTGATAACCCACAAGTATAGGGGATCGCAACAGTTTTTGAGGGTAGAGTATTCAACCCAAATTTATTGATTCGACATAAGGGGAGCCAAAGAATATTCTCAAGTATTAGCAGTTGAGTTGTCAATTCAACCACACTTGGAGAACTTAATATCTGCAGCAAAGTATTTAGTAGCGAAGTAGTATGGAAGTAACGGTAACGGTGGCAAAGGTAACAGTAGCAGTTTTGTAGTAATTGTAACAATGGCAACAGAAAAGTAACTAAGCAAAGATAAATGTGTGAAAAACTAGTAGCCATTGGATCAGTGATGGATAATTATGTCGGATGCGATTCCTCATGCAACAGTTATAGCATAGGGTGACACAGAACTAGCTCCAGTTCATCAATGTACTGTAGGCATGTATTCCGAATATACTCATACATGCTTATGGAAAAGAACTTGCATGACATCTTTTGTCCTACCCTCCCGTGGCAGCGTGGTCCTATTGCAAACTAAGGGATATTAAGGCCTCCTTTTAATAGAGTACCGGACCAAAGCATTAACACTTAGTGAGTACATGAACTCCTCAAACTACGGTCATCACCGGGAGTGGTCCCGATTATTTTCACTTCGGGGTTACCGGATCATAACGCATAGTAGGTGACTATTGACTTGCAAGATAGGATCAAGAACTCACATATATTCATGAAAATATAATAGGTTCATATCAGAAATCATGGCACTCGAGCCCTAGTGACAAGCATTAAGCATAGCAAAGTCATAGCAACATCAGTCTCAGAACATAAATGGATACTAGGGATCAAACCCTAACAAAACTAACTCAATTACATGATAAATCTCATCCAGCCCATCACCGTCCAGCAAGCCTACGATGGAATTACTCACGCACGGCGGTGAGCATCATGAAATTGGTGATGGAGGAAGGTTGATGATGACGACGGCGATGGATTCCCCACTCTAGAGCCCCGAACGGACTCCAGATCGGCCCTCTCGAGAGAGATTAGGGCTTGGCGGCGGCTCCGTATCGTAAAACACGATGAATCCTTATCTCTGATTTTTGTCCTCCCCGGACGTGAATATATAGAGTTGGAGTTGAGGTCGCTGGAGCCTCAGGGGGCCCAGGAGGCAGGGGCGTGCCCTCCACCGTCGTGGACAGGGTGTGGGCCCCCTGGTGTTGATTCTTTCGCCAGTATTTTTTATTAATTCCAAAAATATTCTCCGTGAAGTTTCAGGTCATTCCGAGAACTTTTATTTCTGCACAAAAATAACACCTTGGCAATTTTGCTGAAAACAGCGTTAGTCCGGGTTAGTTCCATTCAAATCATGCAAGTTAGAGTCCAAAACAAGGGCAAAAATGTTTGGAAAAGTAGATACGTTGGAGACGTATCAACTCCCCCAAGCTTAAACCTTTGCTTGTCCTCAAGCAATTCAGTTGACAAACTGAAACTGATAAAGAAAAACTTTTACAAACTCTGTTTGCTCTTGTTGTTGTAAATATGTAAACCCAGCATTCAAGTTTTCAGCCAAGATTATGAACTAACCATATTCACAATAACACTTTGGTCTCATGTGTACTCATATCAATGGCATAATCAACTAGCAACCAATAATAATAAATCTCGGATGACAACACTTTCTCAAAACAATCATAATGTGATATAATAGGATAATATCTCGCTAGCCCTTTCTGAGACTGCAAAACATAAATGCAGAGCATCTCTGAAGGTCAAGGACTAACTAGACATTGTAATTCATGGTAAAAGAGATCCAGTCATACTCAATGTAAACTAATAGTAATGCATGCAAATGACAACGATGCTCTCCAACTGGTGCTTTTCAATAAGAGGATGAAGACTCAACATAAAAGTAAATAGATAGGCCCTTCACAGAGGGAAGCAAGGATTTGTAGAGGTGCCAAAGCTCGAGTTTTGAAATAGAGATAAATAATATTTTGAGTAGCATACTTTCATTGTCAACATAACAACCGAGAGATCTCGATATCTTCCATGCTACACACATTATAGGCGGTTCCCAAGCAGAATGGTAAAGTTTATACTCCCTGTGACGCCCGGATATTTAAGCTACAATAATTCCCTGTTAATCATGCCACGTCATCGGGGTTACTGTTGTTAATCTCACGTTAGTTCGAAACCGATTCTAATTCAAATCCAAAATCAAGCAAACAATAAAAGTTTTCAAATATTAAAATTAAAATGTTCGGAGTGAATCAAATATTCCATAGATAATTATTGTGGAGAAACCACACCTTTATAAAATGTTTAAATAATATGAGATGAATAAAACAGCACCAAAAACAATTATTTAAATACCTTTTGTAATTAATAAAATGTCAAACTAATTTATTGAGGACTGGACTTTTTGAGTATGGACTAAGTTGAAATACTAATCTATAAACAAAGTATATATTTTACTAAAACTAAAACAATGGGATACAAAACTATAACAGGAAAGGAAAATAAATAAAATGGAAAATGAAAAGGTCTAAACAAAAAAAAAAGAATAAACCCCCCACTGGACTTCGGCCCACCGGGCCGCCTTGCCGGCCCAACCGGCCGCCCCCCACTCCCTTATCCTATCCCCACTCCCCCAGAACCCTAACTACCGCACCCCACTCCCCCCCATGATTCCTC
>NC_057799.1:284676039-284880322 GCF_018294505.1 Triticum aestivum | reverse complement strand
CGATTCAGATCGGGGCGCGTCCCCGGCGCCACCGCGCCGTCGTCCCGAACCCTGCCGTCGTCATTCGCCGGACTGCCTCATCCCCGTCGCCCCGACCTCATCTCCTCCACGACCGGTGACCTCGCGTTGTCGCCGTTCGCCATCACTGCCGCCCGAAGGCCCGCCGTCGCCGGAGCACCACCACCACCGAACCTCGTCGCCTCCTCCCCTACGTCGTCGTCGTCCCCGACATCCTCCCCGCACCCCACTGCCCCGAGCCCTACAACCACGGTGAGGCCCTCGGCCACCTCTTTCCCTCGCCCGCATGCCCGACTGCGAGCTCCTCGCGCCGCGTCCCGCGGACGCCAACCCCGACCGCGCCCGATGCACGCACGCCTCATTCCCCCCTGCACCAGTGGATCACTCGCTCCACCACTGCGCTCGGCGCCGTGCAGCCCCGATGGCCGCGCCCGCAGCCATGCGCCATGTGCCGTCGTCGCGCCCCGCGCCTCGCCTCCGGCCACCCTGCTGCATGCCGGTAGCGCGGCCCTCCCCATGCTCCGCCCTGTAGCAGCCGCCAGAGCTCAACGCCGGCGTGCTCGCGCCTGCGCCCGCCAGCCGCCCCTTGATGCCCAGTCGGGTGCGCCCCCGCGGGCTAGCACCCCAGAACGTTAAAAAAAAGAAACAAAAATGAAAATATTAGTAAAATTAATAATTAATTAATCAATTAATTAGTGAATTAATTAAGTTGATTAACTGTTTAACCAAACTAATTAAGATTAGTTAACCTAATCAATTAGTTAAACTAATTAACCCGGTTTAGCTAACTCGAGTCTATGACAAGTAGGACCCACGTGTCAGTTTGACCAGTCAACGGTCAGAGTTGACTGCTGATGTCATGCTGATGTCATAAATGCAATTTCCAATTAAAATAATCTGTTAATTCTAGAAAATGATTTAAAACTTTAAAAATTAATATAAAATAATCCGTAACTCGGATGGAAAAACTTTGTACATGAAAGTTGCTTAGAACGACGAGACGAATCCGGATACGCAGCACGTTCGTCCGCCACATATCCCTAGCATAGCAAACGTGCAACAATCCCCCTCCGGTTCATCTGTCCGAAAACGCGAAACACCTGGAATACTTTCCCGGATGTTTTCCCCCTTCGTCGGTATCACCTCCTACCGCGTTAGGGCACACCTAGCACCGCACATTGTCTTGTCATGCACCGTCATGCTTATGTTTGCATTATATTTATTGTGTCCTCCCCCCTCTTCTTCTCCGGTAGACCCCGAGACCGGTGCTGATGCCACCGAGTACGACTACGTCACCGACGACCCTTCTCCCTGTACAATAGAGCTTCCAGGCAAGCCCCCCCTTGATCACCAGATATCGCCTATTCTTCTCTATACAGCTTGCATTAGAGTAGTGTAGCATGTTACTGCTTTCGGTTAATCCTATTCTGCTGCATAGCCTGTCATTGTTGCTATAGTTGTTACCCTTACCTGCTATCCTACTGCTTAGTATAGGATGCTAGTGTTCCATCAGTGGCCCTACACTCTTGTCCGTCTGCCATGCTATACTACTGGGCCGTGATCACTTCGGGAGGTGATCACGGGTATATACTATATACTTTATATACATGACACATGTGGTGACTAAAGTCAGGTCGGCTCGTTGAGTACCCACAAGTGATTCTGATGAGGGGGCTGAAAGGACAGGTGGCTCCATCCCGGTAGAGGTGGGCCTGGGTTCCTGACGGCCCCCGACTGTTACTTTGTGGCGGAGCGACAGGGCAGGTTGAGACCACCTAGGAGAGAGGTGGGCCTGGCCCTGGTCGGCGCCCGCGGATACTTAAAAATAACACGCTTAACGAGTTCTTGGTATTTGATCTGAGTCTGGCCATTTGGTCTATACGCACTAACCAACTACGCGGGAACAGTTATGGGCACTCGACGTCGTGGTATCAGCCGAAGCCTTCGTGACGTCAGCAACGGAGCGGCGCGCGTCGGACTGGACTGGAACGCTTGCTAGGCTAGGTTTGCTTCCGGCCGCCCTCGCAACGTGCAGGTGTGCAATGGGCGATGGGCCCAGACCCCTGCGCCATAGGATTTAGACCGGCGTGCTGACCTCTCTGTTGTGCCTAGGTAGGGCTGCGACGTGTTGATCTCCCGAGGCCGGGCATTACCCAGGAAAGTGTGTCCGGCCAAATGGGATCGAGCGTGTTGGGTTATGTGGTGCACCCCTGCAGGGAAGTTTATCTATTCGAATAGCCGTGATCTTCGGTAACAGGACGACTTGGAGTTGTACCTTGACATTATGACAACTAGAATTGGATACTTAATAAAACACACCCTTCCAAGTGCCAGATATAACCCGGTGATCGCTCTCTAACAGGGCGACGAGGAGGGGATCGCCGGGTAGGATCATGCTATACGATGCTACTTGGTGAACTTACCATCTACTCTCTCCTACATGCTGCAAGATGGAGGTGGCCAGAAGCGTAGTCTTCGACAGGATTAGCTATCCCCCTCTTATTCTGGCATTCTGCAGTTCAGTCCACCGATATGGCCCTTTACACATATACCCATGCATATGTAGTGTAGCTCCTTGCTTGCGAGTACTTTGGATGAGTACTCACGGTTGCTTTTCTCCCTCTTTTCCCCCATTCCCTTCTACCTGGTTGTCGCAACCAGATGCCGGAGCCCAGGAGCCAGACGCCACAGTCAGCGACGACTCCTACTACACCGGAGGTGCCTACTACTACGTGCAGCCCGCTGACGACGACCAGGAGTAGTTAGGAGGATCCGAGGCAGGAGGCCTGCGCCTCTTTCGATCTGTATCCCAGTTTGTGCTAGCCTTCTTAAGGCAAACTTGTTTAACTTATGTCTGTTCTCAGATATTGTTGCTTCCATTGACTCGTCTATGATCGAGCACTTGTATTCGAGCCCTCGAGGCCCCTGGCTTGTATTATGATGCTTGTATGACTTATTTATGTTTTTAGAGTTGTGTTGTGATATCTTCCCGTGAGTCCCTAATCTTGATCGTACACGTTTGCGTGCATGATTAGTGTACGATTGAATCGGGGGCGTCACACTCCCCCACCACCAACAAACATCAATCCATGGCTCGTCCGAAACAACGGGTGCCTCCAACTAACAACAATCCTGGGGGAGTTTTGTTTGCAATTATTTTGATTTGAGCATGGGGCTGGGCATCCCGATTATCGGCCATTTTCTCGTGAATGAGGAGCGGAGTCCACTCCTTGATACATGAGCTATTCGAGCATACAAAATAGAATTTCATTTGAAGGTTTAGAGTTTGGCACATGCAAATTTACTTGGAACGGCAGGTAGATACCGCATATAGGAAGGTATGGTGGACTCATATGGGATAACTTTGGGGCTTATGGAAGTGGATGCACAAGTAGTATTCCCGCTTAGTTCAAGTGAAGGCTAGAAAGAGACTAGGAAGCGACCAACTAGAGAGCGACAACAGTCATGAACATGCACTAAAATTATCAACACTGAGTGCAAGCATGAGTAAGATATAATTCACCATGAACATAAATATCATGGAGGCTATGTTGATTTTGTTCAACTACATGCGTGAACATGTGCCAAGTCAAGCCACTCGAATCGTTCAAAGGAGGATACCACCCTATCATACCACATCACAACCATTTTAATAGCATGTTGGCACGCAAGGTAAACCATTATAAACTCCTAGCTAATTAAGCATGGCATGAGCAACTATAATCTCTAATTGTCATTGCAAACATGTTTCATTCATAATAGGCTGAATCACGAACAATGAACTAATCATATTTACAAAAACAAGATAGGTCCAGTTCATACCAGCTTCTCTCATCTCAATCAGTCCATCATATATCGTCATTATTGCCTTTCACTTGCATGACCGAGCGGTGTGGATAATAATAATAGTGCACGTGCATTGGACTAAGCTGGAATCTGCAAGCATTTAATACACAGGAGAAGACAAGGTAACATGGGCTCTTTGTTAAATCAACAATAATGCATATAAGAGCCACTTCAACATTTTCATCATGGTCTTCTCCTCTCGACCCCCAAAGAAAGGAAATAAAACTATTTACATGGGAAAGCTCCCGACAAGAAAAAGAAGAACGAGAAATCTTTTTGGGTTTTCTTTTAATTATTACTACTACAGGCATGGAAAGTAAACTAGCAAAAACTACAACTAATTTTTGGTTTTCTCCTTAACCTCATCATATAAATGAAACTCCACTGAAGGTGGTGATTTCTTAGCATGAAAATCACGGATTGACATCTCCTTAACCTCATCATATAAATGAAACTCCACTGAAGGTGGTGATTTCTTAGCATGAAAATAAAAAAATTCCACGAAAATATTAGTGAGTAAGAGATACTATTCACGCTGGTCGTGGAGGAAGTCGGTGAGGCCTGCATTCTCAGCCAAGTGATAAAAATCTTCATAAATTCCGGCGGCTTGCAAGAACTCATCATAAGGCCATTCGCACAGCCGAACGTCCGCACTGCGAGGAAGATTATATTTGGGCTTCTTACTCTCTTCACTTTGCTTATCCTTTCAGCTTCGGCTCGAAGAGCCTCTCAACAACCTCTTCAACATTTTCTCCCTCTGAAATTTTCTGAGATTTTTAGTGACTCAAAATAAAAGTGAACCAAACTCAACAAGATTGATAGCAACTACTCCCACAAGTGCCCAGAGGCTATACCATGCATTAAAACTACTTTGGACCATATAAATTTGACATGCAAGCTCAAAAAAGGGTCACCTAAGCAGCAAAAATGTGTAATAAATAAATCACTAGAATAAAAACTAATTGGACCATTGGAGGAGTCACATACCAAAGAACAATCCCCCAAAATAGTTTTTTGAATGGAGCTTTGAGCAAGGAGATCAAAAATGGCAGCAAGATGAGCTAGAACACGGGTTTGAGCTATGGGAGGACTTTTTCTGGAGGAAGACGAAGTGAGTGGGTGCAGGAATAAGTGGAGGGGGTCCACATGGGGTCCATGAGGCAGGGTGCGTGCCCTATGGGGTGGGCGCGCCCTGGACCCTCCTGGCTAGGTGGTGGCCCCCTCTGGTGTGTTCTCAGTGCCATATATTCTCAAATATTCTACAAAAAAATCATATTTCAATTTCAGGACATTTGGAGAACTTTTATTTTCGAGGTATTTCTTATTGCAAGCATAATTCAGAAAACAGACAGAAAATACTACTTTTGCTTTATTTAATCTAAATGATAGAAAGTAAAAAGGATGGTATAGAGAGTTCTGCTTTCTAACTTCATCCATCTCATGCTCATCAAAAGGAATCCACTAACAAGGTTGATCAAGTCTTGTTAACAAACTCTTTCCGAATCGCATGAAACCGGAGAATTTTCGAATAACACTAAGTTAACTCAACGGGGATATGAATGTCCCCAACAATAAGAATATCATATTTCTTGACAGTAGGAAGTGGAAATTCAAAACCTCCAATAGTAATCGTTGGATTTTTCCAATAGAATTTGTACTGTGGACTTGGGGTTGTTTCCTCGGAAAGTGTACCGTATGCTCATTACCATTAACATGAAAAGTGACATTGCCTTTCTTGCAATCAATAACAGCCCCTGCAGTATTCAAAAAGGGTCTACCAAGAATAATAGACATACTATCGTCCTCGGGAATATCAAGAATAACAAAGTCTGTTAATAAAGTAATGTTTGCAACCACAACAGGCACATCCTCACCAATACTAACAGGTATAGCAGTTGATTTATCGGCCATTTGCAGAGATATTTCAGTAGGTGTCAACTTATTCAAATCAAGTCTATGATATAAAGAGAGAGGCATAACACTAACACCGGCTCCAAGATTACATAAAGCAGTTTTAACATAATTTCTTTTATTAAAGCATGGTATAGTTGGTACTCCTGGATCTCCAAGTTTTTTGGTATTCCACCCTTAAAATTATAATTAGCAAGCATGGTGGAAATTTCGGCTTCTCGTATCTTTCTTTTATTTGTAACAATATCTTTCATGTACTTAGCATAAGGATTCATTTTAAGCACATCAGTCAAATGCATACGCAAAAAGATAGGTCTAATCATTTCAGCAAAGCGCTCAAAATCCTCATCATCCTTTTTCTTGGACGGTTTAAGAGGAAAAGGCATGGGTTTTTGAACCCAGGGTTCTCTTTCTTTATCGTGCTTCCTAGCAACAAAGTCTCTCTTATCATAACGTTGATTCTTTGATTGTGGGTTATCAAGATCAACAACACGTTCAATCTCTACATCATTGTTATTGCTAGATTGAGCATCAACATGAACATGATCATTAACATTATCACTAGGTTCATGTTCATTACCAGACTGTGTTTTAGCATTAGAAATAGAAATATCATTGGGATTCTCAGGTGTGTCAACAACAGGTTCACTAGAAGAATGCAATGTCCTATCATTTTTCTTTTTCTGATTTTTAGAAGGACTAGGTGCATCAACATTAGTTCTCTGAGAATCTTGCTCAATTCTCTTAGGGTGGCCCTCAGGATACAAAGGTTCCTGAGTCATTCTACCCCCTCTAGTCACAACTCTCACAATATTGTCATTTTTCTTATTATTTAATTCATTGAGCAAATCATTTTGAGCCTTAAGCACCTGTTCTACTTGAGTGGTAACCATAGAAGCATGTTTACTAATAAGTTTAAGTTCACCTTTAACTCTAGACATATAATCACTCAAGTGCTCAATCATATAAGCATTACGTTTCAATTGTCTACCAACGTAAGCATTGAAGTTTTCTTATTTAACAATAAAATTATCAAACTCATCTAAGCATTGGCTAGCAGACTGATAACGAGGCATATCACCTTCATCAAATCTATTGAGAGAATTTACCTTTACTACCTGTGTCGGGTTATCAAGAACATGTATTTCTTCAATAGGTGGTAAATTCTTAATATCTTCAGTTTTAATACCCTTTTCTTTCATAGATTTCTTTGCCTCTTGCATATCTTCAGGACTGAGAAATAGAATACCCCTTTTCTACGGAGTTGGCTTAAGAATTGGTTCAGGAAGTGTACAATTATTATCATTACTCAACATATTATTCAATAGCAAGCCAGCTTGATCAACAGTTCTTTCCCTGAAAACCCAACTAGCACAACTATCCAGGTGGTCTCTGGAAGCATTGGTCAGTCCATTATAAAAGATATCAAGTATTTCATTTTTCTTGAGAGGATGATCAGGCAAAGCATTAAGTAATCGGAGAAGCCTCCCCAAGCTTGTGGGAGACTCTCTTCTTCAATTTGCACAATATTATATATTTCCCTTAAGGCAACTTGTTTCTTATGAGCGGGAAAATATTTAGCAGAGAAGTAATAAATCATATCGTCGGGACTACGCACACAACCAGGAGTAATAGAATTAAACCATGTTTTAGCATCACCCTTTAATGAGAACGGAAATAACTTAAGGATATAGTAGTAACATATTTTTTCCTCATGAGTAAATAGGGTGGCTATATCATCTAATTTAGTAAGATGTGCCACAACAGTTTCAGATTCATAGCCATAAAAAGAATCAGATTCAACCAAAGTAATCAACTCAGGATTGAGAGAGAAATCATAATCCTTATCAGAAATACAGATAGGTGAAGTAGCAAAAGCAGGTCATATTTAATTCTAGCATTCAAAGATTTTTCTTTCAGCTTAGCTAACAGTTTCTTAAGATCATATCTATCTTTGCAAGCAAAAAGGTCTCTAGCAGTTTCTTCATCCATAACATAACCATCAGGCACATCAGGCAATTCATATCTAGGGGGAGAATCTTCATCATCACTTTCATTAGTATTATCAGTTTCAATAATTTCATTCTCCCTAACCCTAGCAAGTTGTTCATCAAGAAATTCACCTAATGGCACAGTATTATCAAGCATAGAAGTAGTTTCATCATAAGTATCATGCATAGCAGAAGTTGCATCATCAATAACATGCGACATATCAGAATCAATAGCAGGAGTAGGTGTCGCAAGTTTACTCATAATAGAAGGTGAATCAAGTGCAGAGCTAGATGGCAGATTTTTACCTCCCCTCGTAGTTGAGGGATAAATCTTGGTTTTTTCGTCTTTCAAGTTCCTCATAGTGATGAATAGATATAAATCCCAAGTGACTCAAAGAATAGAGCTATGCTCCCCGGCAACGGCGCCAGAAAATAGTCTTGATAACCCACAAGTATAGGGGACCGCAACAGTTTTCGAGGGTAGAGTATTCAACCCAAATTTATTGATTCGACACAAGGGGAGCCAAAGAATATTCTCAAGTATTAGTAGTTGAGTTGTCAATTCAACCACACCTGGAAAACTTAATATCTGCAGCAAAGTATTTAGTAGCAAAGTAGTATGGAAGTAACGGTAACGGTGGCAAAGGTAAGAGTAGCAGTTTTGTAGTAATTGTAATAATAGCAACGGAAAAGTAGCTAAGCAAAGATCAATGTGTGAAAAGCTCGTAGGCATTGGATCAGTGATGGATAATTATGTCGGATGCGATTCCTCATGCAACAGTTATAACATAGGGTGACACAGAACTAGCTCCAGTTCATCAATGTAATGTAGGCATGTATTCCGAATATAGTCATATGTGCTTATCGAAAAGAACTTGCATGACATCTTTTGTCCTACCCTCTCGTGGCAGCAGGGTCCTATTGGAAACTAAGGGATATTAAGGCCTCCTTTTAATAGAGTACCAGACCAAAGCATTAACACTTAGTGAATACGTGAACTCCTCAAACTACAGTCATCACCGGGAGTGGTCCCGATTATTGTCACTTCGGGGTTACCGGATCATGACACATAGTAGGTGACTATTGACTTGCAAGATAGGATCAAGAACTCACATATATTCATGAAAACATAATAGGTTCAGATCTGAAATCATGGCACTCCCTAGTGACAAGCATTAAGCATAGCAATGTCGTAGCAACATCAATCTCAGAACATAATGGATACTAGGGATCAAACCCTAACAAAACTAACTCGATTACATGATAAATCTCATCCAACCCATCACCGTCCAGCAAGCCTACGATGGAAGTAGTCACGCACAGCGGTGAGCATCATGAAATTGGTGATGGAGGAAGGTTGATGATGACAACGGCGATCGATTCCCCTCTCCGGAGCCCCGAACGGACTCCAGATCTGCCCTCCCGAGAGAGATTAGGGCTTGGAGGCTGTCAGATTGCGGGTTCCGGCAAAACCCTCGAGGTTCGAACACTGGGGTGCGCACGAAGATCTCTCCCCCTCTAGCTCACGCACTCACCGCGATCTCAAAGCTCAGCATGTCGAACTCGCAGAACAAGGGACACAGGGTTTATACTGGTTCAGGCCACGGATGTGGTGTAATACCCTACTCTAGTGTCGTGTGGTAGATTGCCTCTTGGGCTAAGGATGAACCGGTACAAGGGATGAACAGCCTCCTGAGGAGAGGTGTCCTTGAGCTCGGTGAGCTTGTGTGGTTGAGGATGATCTGAATGTCCCAAGATCAGTTGCCTCCTACTGTGGTGGCTAGTCCTATTTATAGAGGCCCTAGTCCTCTTCCCAAATGTAGGCGAGAAGGGATCCAAGAACGGCCAAATTTGAAGGGAGACAAGTAGTACAAGTTATCGTGACTAAAGGTGGTCTTCTCCTACCAAAGGCTATGGTGGTGACGCCGTATTGGGCTCCACGGTGACCTCCGTCCTGCCGTCCTGCTGGTCTTGGCCTCGTTGCATCGATATGGAAACCTTTGCCTGATGCCTCGGGACTCCTCGCCTGCGCTTGCCTCTTTAGCACCAAAGAGGAAGCGAGTACGCTACGCGCTCTGGCGCCCACCTGGCCTTTGTCATCATGGCTTGCGTCATAGGAACCTCGCGAGGTGCCCCTTGCCTTGATCTCTCCGCTCCTCGCGAGCCATCCTAGTGAGGCCGCACCCGATGAGGTCTTGCCTCATCCGCCTCGCGAGGCTTGGCCCCTCGCGAGGGTCTTGAGTGTTCACGTAGGAAGATGGGCCGTGCAGGGCCGCTGGAGGAGCCACGCTGTGGGCCGCAGGCAGGCAACTCTAGGGACCCCCGTTCCCAGGACGCCGGCAGCGGCGGCTCCGTATCGTAAAATGCGATGAATCCTTCTCTCTGATTTTTTCTCCCCGAACATGAATATATAGAGTTGGAGTTGAGGTCGGTGGAGCCTCAGGGGGCCCACGAGGCAGGGGGCGTGCCCTAGGGGGTGGGCGCGCCCTCCACCCTCGTGGATAGGGTGTGGGCCCCTAGTGTTGGTTCTTTCGCCAGTATTTTTTATTAATTCCAAAAATATTCTCCGTGAAGTTTCAGGTCATTCCGAGAACTTTTATTTCTGCACAAAAATAACACCATCGCAATTCTGCTGAAAACAACGTCACTCCGGGTTAGTTCCATTCAAATCATGCAAGCTAGAGTCCAAAACAAGGGCAAAAGTGTTTGGAAAAGTAGTTACGTTGGAGACGTATCAACAATGTACTACGATTTGTGAAAGTAATTTGGAGGATTTCGGGACATACACCCCCCACCCCATATTGGTTGCTTGATTCATATGGTTACAATCCATAAGCATTTCTCCTTTGAATTCATCTCTACTAGTTTTCTTAGGGAATTTTTCATCCACTCCAACCTCTTGTAAAGAAGGCTACATTTTTCAAGATTGTAATCAAATGCCCATGTTAATCATGTCGGATCAAAGATGGCACGTTGGTGCATTTTACAAATCCTGCAAACCAAATAGGCGTGTAGTAGTGTTCAAAACTGCATGTAGGCTCTAATACGTTCTCTTCTTTTGCAGATAATAATAGGCCCGGAGGTGAATAATGTTTATAACGTTAGTCACATCGAATGTATGGATCTGCATCTCTCAAAAATTACTTGAACTCTTACCGAGGGACCTTACCGGATATTATATTCGCCAGGTTCTTCGTTGCCACAGCAAGGGTGCTGAAGGTAATGAGGTTGAACATGCATTTAAATAGGGAATATGAATGGTTTCTTGATCAGAGCCGGCAATTACTGCGGAATGGAAGAGGCTCCATAAAAGCTAAACTTTGTATTGGAAGTGCATCTGCCAAAGTAATTGGAAGTCATTGTGTCAAACCCATACATGACTTGTCAGCTGCTGATCCCTTTGCAGAAATGACGAGGTTTCGAAAATGTCCTTATTTTTTTCATTTTTAGTTTGCACCTCTCTTATATCCATGTTCAGCTGATCAGCACGGGCGTTGCAGCTGAATGAGCTGAATTTCATTTCGAATATCAGTTTGAACCTTGTAATCTTTGAATTTGAGCCATGTAAATCTGGAATTTGAACCTTGTAATAATTCGGGGTTTGGTGGTACAATCGTTGAAATGGCAATATATGAGACTCATAGATTGGTAGTACTATTTTGTCCTTAATATCTAATAGACTTGGATTTTATTAACCATTCACGACCAGGGATCCAGCCGGAAGCAGAGCAATGGTAAACATCATCGCAACAAGATGTAGATGATTAGATGTTCGTTTCTCCTAGTTTGGTATGCATGTAATTGCTTACTTTGGTGTGTGGAAATGTTATGTGTGTAGTCACATGTAATTGTACGCTTAATTTGGTCATGTAAGGCTGTTCTTATAAGTATATATGTTGATGTTCTGTAGATAGAGCATATCACATCACACACATACCACCCTAGGGAAGCCGCCGGCCATGAATTCATCAATCGCAGACGGTTGTATACCAACAAGTGTTTTCCCACAACACACATGGCTTATTCCATCAAAAACAGCTCGGATGGATCAACTGTATGCCACATATCGCACACGCAACTCTAATCTGATTCATGCTTGATGTCTCCGCCATCGCTTGTATAGTTCGTCTTATTTGCGACGTATCACTGTGCCGGCCTCTGCTCGCGTCCCTCGATGCGATGTGCTCGTCGTTAGGTGCCGCGGCACGCTCTTCTCGCGTCCGTCGGCGCGTTCTGCTCGCATCCGTCGGCGCACTTTGCTCGTGTCCCTCCACGTGCTCGGCTTGTGGACAGCTTTTCCTTGCGTGTTCAACTGCTATATGCATATATATGGTTGCCTGTTGTTGAGGCGACCGCGGAGCGCCCTGCTCGTATCCCTCCGCGCGCGCTCTGCCAGCGGTTGGGCCTACGCATGATCACGTCCGGGGCCCCATATGCATGCGGTTGCGCCACGCGCGTCACCACGATGCAGTAACGTGCGGCACGATGGAGTTACGCGCTGCAAATTAGAACCGCCATCAGGGTGTGCCAATATTCCAGGCCGTCCGGCTTCCCCTTTAATTCCCACGGCCATTATAACCTTAGTCTCTTCAACCTTTCGATCGCGCCCGATAACACAACAAGCACACCCACGATGACACATAGAGAGGGGATATCTCCTCACATGGGAATTCTAGCAACTCATCATATATGGCGCTAGTGGGAAAGACACTCTCACTCTCAATATGGTAGCACAAGTCACTCAACTCATCACACGCCTCTGATGCAGAACATCCCACGGTCATCCCGATGGACACAACCTCAACTACCAAAGCTCCAAGTGGACCAATGACAAGAGCTTGAGCACGTGTTATTCAATCCGAGGTGACATCTCTCCTACTTGAGCTTCCCTTACATTCGAGTGAGGCATGGCCACTGCCTAAGTCAGAAAAAATATATGTGATCAGGTACAACGCCCAAGCCATAGAGCCGAGAGCTGCGGA
Source organism: Triticum aestivum (assembly GCF_018294505.1). Classification (NCBI taxonomy): domain Eukaryota; kingdom Viridiplantae; phylum Streptophyta; class Magnoliopsida; order Poales; family Poaceae; genus Triticum; species Triticum aestivum. The sequence continues at coordinate 284,867,574 of NC_057799.1, read as the reverse complement.
AGAAGGAGCAAGCGTCAACTCTCTGTTCAGCCCAGAACATCCGGCCAGAGCCCGGAACTTCCGGCCTCCGACGACCCACACGAGCCTGGGCGTGCCAACTCTCTGGTTACGGAACTAGCCCGGAACCTGGCCCGGACCATCCGGCCCCGGAACCTCCGGCCTGCCCGGACCTTCCGTCCCCTAGACGCCAGCCCAGCTACCACCGTGCCAACTCTCTGGTTAGGCCATACCCTGCCCGGACCTTGGCTCGGAACATCCAGCGCCCGGAACTTCCGACCTTGCCTGCGCGCAATGACTCGGGCCGAGGCCCATGTACCCTTTCACCCCCTAGACTATAAATACTCTTCTTCTACCTCCGTTTTATGGTTAGCATTGGTTTAGCTCATACTTGAGATAGAGCTTTGCTCATCTATCCGGATCTACTCCACCGAGAGAGACCGCGGCCTCTACGGAGAAGATCCACCTTGGATTCAAGACCCCTCGGGAAGACCCTCAAGACCTCCTCACGGAGAAGAACTTGCTACTTTTATCGTCCCTTGTTGATCGTGGATCGTGTATCTCCTTGTGTTTCGAGGATCTAGCACATGTGGAATCGAATCTTGTTGGTTTGAGTGATTTCCTCTCGTATTTCCCCTCATTTTCCCCTCATGTTCTTCGCGGGATTCGCTCCAATCATGAAAGATCGGGCATCTAGGGTTCTACCCTACATCATCTTGGTATCATGAGCCATGTTTATAACGATTTCGGAGCCTCCCTCTTTGTTTTGTAGCATAATTTTGTTGTGATTCTTCCCAATTTTGAAAATCCCCAAAAAAAATAGCCCTGCCAAAATTTTTGTGATTTGTTGGTTTGACGAAGTTTTGTTGGATTTGATCCGTGGATTTCGCGTGTGGCCCATAGATCTAGCTTTCCCACCCTTCCATCCACCCAAAAATTTTCTTTTCCCCCTCGGAAATGGCTTTTTCCCGAAGTTTTTCTGCCAAATCCATGATCCCCAAGTTTTATGTTCTTGGCAGAATCGCGACCCCCGGAACTTCCGACCCCGCCCGGACCTTCCGGCCACCGGCCTTCCAGCCTCCTCGAAACTTCCGGCTCTCGGACCTTCCGTCTTTCCCAGAACCTCGGGCCTATATAGAACGTCTGCGCATCTTTGGCAACTTCCGCTACTTCGCCATCTACGACTATGGTGCAGCGGCATCTTCGCCAACGTACTAAAGACCATGCACTACGACATCGCCAATGATCACATCCCCTTTGACACTATCAACCATAAGCAAGGAAGATAACTTCGACGACATTCTTTGTCTACACATTGCCATTGCATTGATAACCCCATAGCCTTCCTTTTGCGTCACTTACCCATCGAGACTAGCCTTTGAGTATTGTCGGCAACGTTACTTGTGCAAATTAGTGATCATCATCTCATTGCATATATCATGTAATCTTGGTATTCATATCTTGTGTCACAAGGTTGTCATAACATATACACAATTTCTATCTTGGTTCGTGAAGTTTTGCATGAGATAGAGCTCAAAAGAGAAAGAGCCACACAAGCTTTTAAGCAAAAGGAAAAGATAAACAAAGAGCTTTTAAGCAAGAACCATAGCATCATACTACATTAAGATTGCCATACTTGATCACCTTGGATCATATCATAGGAACATCATACATATAGCATACTTGGGATAGTAGTCATTCCATTTTTGCTTTATAGGTTGTGCACAAGTCTCATATCCGCCTATTGTGCAATCGTGCTAGCGTCTCTCTAGAGTTGTGCAACAAGAGCATTTTCTGTGGATTCTACATTTTGAGCTCATTTTTGGTTTGCACAACCCCATTTATCTATTTTTGTGTGTGTTTCCGTGTACCACTACTTGCTATCCGTCTACTTGTTACATTTGCAAATTTGCGGATCTTTCCCAACATTATTGAGTCTCACTAACAATTGCATAAATTTTGTGCCAGCATACTAACCGAGCTCCACCATAAGCTTTTACTTGTGTAGGTGTGAGAACCGACAAGAATTGGTACCAATTGTGCTATTCCCTTGTTACACATTTGAGTGATCATTGATCCATCTTCAACATCGGTCAAGGTACATTTGGTATAAGTTCTTCTCTTTCTCCCACTCACATATTTGCTTGGAATGATGGATAGGCCAAGTTCTTCTACCAACCCACTCTTCATCGTGAAGGAAATATGCCCTAGAGGCAATAATAAAGTTGTTATTTATATTTCCTTATATCATGATAAATGTTTATTATTCATGCTAGAATTGTATTAACCGGAAACTTAGTACATGTGTGAATACATAGACAAACAGATTGTCACTAGTATGCCTCTACTTGACTAGCTCGTTGAATCAAAGATGGTTAAGTTTCCTAGCCATAGACATGAGTTGTCATTTGATTAACGGATCACATCATTAGAGAATGATGTGATTGACTTGACCCATTTCGTTAGCTTAGCATTTGATCATTTAGTATGTTGCTATTGCTTTCCTCATGACTTATACATGTTCCTATGACTATGATATTATGCAACTCCCGAATACCGGAGGAACACTTTGTGTGCTACCAAACGTCACAACGTAACTGGGTGATTATAAAGGTGCTCTACAGGTGTCTCTGATGGTACTTGTTGAGTTGGCATAGATCGAGATTAGGATTTGTCACTCCGATTGTCGGCGAGGTATCTCTGGGCCCTCTCGGTAATGCACATCACTATAAGCCTTGCAAGCAATGTGACTAATGAGTTAGTTGCGGGATGATGCATTACGGAACGAGTAAAGAGACTTGCCGGTAACGAGATTGAACTAGGTACTGAGATATCGACGACTGAATCTCGGGCAAGTAACATACCGATGACAAAGGGAACAACGTATGTTGTTATGCGATTGACCCATAAAGATCTTCATAGAATATGGAGCCAATATGAACATCCAGGTTCCGCTATTGGTTATTGACCGGAGACGTGTCTCGATCATGTCTACATAGTTCTCAAACATGTAGGGTCCGCACGCTTAACGTTCGGTGACGATCGGTATTACGAGTTTATGTGTTTTGATGTACCAAAGATAGTTCGGAGTCCCGGATGTGACCACGGACATGACGAGGAGTCTCGAAATGGTCGAGACATAAAGATTGATATATTCGATGACTATATTCGGACGCCGGATGAGTTCCGGGGGTCACCGGATAATTATCGGAGTGTCGGGGGGTTATGGGAACCCCTGGGGGAACTATTGGGCCTACATGGGCCATAGGGAAGAGGGGAGGCAGCCCACAAGGGGCAGCCGCGCCCCCTCCCTATAGGGAGTCTGAATTGGACTAGGGAGCCCCCCCCATTTCCTTCACCTCTCCCTCTCCTTCCTCCCCCCTTCCTCCTCCTAGTTGGACTAGGAAAGGGGGATTCCTACTCCTACCAGGAGGAGGACTCCTCCCCCTCCTTAGCGTACCCCAAGGGCCGGCCGGGCTCCCCCCTTGCTCCTCTATATATGTGAGTTGGGGGGAACTCTAGAACACACAAGTGATCATTGATCTCTTAGCCATGTACGGTGCCCCCCTCCACCATAATCCACCTCGGTCATATTGTTGCAGTGCTTAGGCGAAGCCCTGCGCCAGTAGCTTCATCATCACCGTCATCACCCCGTCTTGCTGACGAAGCTCTCCCTCGACACTCTACTGGATCGTGAGTTCGTGGGACGTCACCGAGCCGAACGTGTGCAGATCGCGGAGGTGCCGTACTTTCGGTGCTAGGATCGGTCGATCATGAAGAGGTAAGACTACATCAACCGCATTGACATAACACTTCCGCTTACGGTCTACGAGGGTACGTGGACTACACTCTCCCCCTCTCGTTGCTATGCATCACCATGATCTTGCGTGTGCGTAGGAATTTTTTGAAATTACTACGTTCCCCAACAGTGGCATCCGAGCTAGGTTTATGCGTTGATTTTATATGCACGAGTAGAACACAAGTGAGTTGTGGGCGATAATAGTCATACTGCTTACTGATAACCCACAAGTATAGGGGATCGCAACAGTTTTCGAGGGTAGAGTATTCAACCCAAATTTATTGATTCGACACATGGGGAGCCAAAGAATATTCTCAAGTATTAGCAGTTGAGTTGTCAATTCAACCACACCTGGATAACTTAATATCTGCAGCAAAGTATTTAGTAGCAAACTAGTATGATAGTAGTGATAACGGTAGCAAAAGTAATATTTTTGGGTTTTGTAGTGATTGTAATAGTAACAGCGGAAAAGTAAATAAGCGAAGAACAATATGTGGAAAAATCGTAGGCATTGGATCGGTGATGGAGAATTATGCCGGATGCAATTATTCATGCAATAGTTATAACATAGGGTGACACAGAACTAGCTCCAATTCATCAGTGTAATGTAGGCATATATTCTGAATATAGTCATACGTGCTTATGGAAAAGAACTTGCATGACATCTTTTGTCCTACCCTCCCGTGGCAGTGGGGTCCTATTGGAAACTAAGGGATATTAAGGCCTCCTTTTAATAGAGTACCGGACCAAAGCATTAACACATAGTGAATACATGAACTCCTCAAACTACGGTCATCACAGGGAGTGGTCCCGATTATTGTCACTTCGGGTTTGCCGGATCATAACACATAGTAGGTGACTATAGACTTGCAAGATAGGATCAAGAACTCACATATATTCATGAAAACATAATAGGTTCAGATCTGAAATCATGGCACTCGGGCCCTAGTGACAAGCATTAAGCATAGAAAAGTCATAGCAACATCAATCTCAGAACATACTAGATACTAGGGATCAACCCCTAACAAAACTAACTCGATTACATGATAAATCTCATCCAACCCATCATCGTCCAGCAAGCCTACGATGGAATTACTCACGCACGGCAGTGAGCATCATGAAATTGGTGATGGAGGATGGTTGATGATGACGATGGCGACGGATTCCCCTCTCCGGAGCCCCGAACGGACTCCAAATCAGCCCTCCCGAGAGAGTTTAGGGCTTGGCGGCGGCTCCGTATCGTAAAACGCGATGAATCCTTCCTTCTGATTTTTTTCTCCCCGAACGTGAATATATAGAGTTGGAGTGGAGGTCGGTGGAGCTCCAGGGGGCCCACGAGGAAGGGGGCGCACCCAGGGGGCAGGCGCGCCTCCCACCCTCGTGGACAGGGTGTGGCCCCCTGGCCTTGATTCTTTCGCAAGTATTTTTTATTATTTCCAAAAATAATCTCCGTGAAGTTTCAGGTCATTCCGAGAACTTTTGTTTCTGCACAAAAATAACACCATGGCAATTCTGCTGAAAACAGCGTCAGTCCGGTTTAGTTCCATTCAAATCATGCAAGTTAGAGTCCAAAACAAGGGCAGAAGTGTTTGGAAAAGTAGATACGATGGAGACGTATCAACTCCCCCAAGCTTAAACCTTTGCTTGTCCTCAAGCAATTCAGTGGATAAACTAAAAGTGATAAAGAAAAACTTTTACAAACTCTGTTTGCTCTTGTGGTTGTAAATATGTAAAGCCAGCATTCAAGTTTTCAGCAAAGATTATGAACTAACCATATTCACAATAACACTTAGGTATCATGTTTACTCATATCAATCGCATAATCAACTAGCGAGCAATAATAATAAATCTCGGATGACAACAATTTCTCAAAACAATCATAATATGATATAACAAGATGGTATCTCGCTAGCCCTTTCTAAGACAGCAAAACATAAATGTAGAGCACCCTTAAAGATCAAGGACTAACTAGACTTTGTAATTCATGGTAAAAGAGATCCAGTCATAGTCATACCCAATATAAACTAATAGTAATGGATGCAAAGGACTGTGGTGCTCTCCAGCTGGTGCTTTTTAATAAGAGGGTGATGACTCAACATAAAAGTAAATAGATAGGCCCTTCGCAGAGGGAAGCAGGGATTTGTAGAGGTGCCAGAGCTCGATTTTAAAGTAGAGGTAAATAATATTTTGAGCGGCATACTTTCATTGTCAACATAACAACTGAGAGATCTCGATATCTTCCATGCTACACACATTATAGGCGGTTCCAAAACAGAATGGTAAAGTTTATACTCCCCCACCACCAACAAACATCAGTCCATGGCTTGTCCGAAACAATGGGTGCCTCCAACTAACAACAATCCTGGGGGAGTTTTGTTTGCAATTATTTCAATTTGATTTTCTTAAAGCATGGGACCGGGCATCCCGGTGACCAGCCATTTTCTCGTGAGTGAGGAGCGGAGTCCACTCCTCTTGTGAATAACCCGCCTAGCATGGAAGATACAGAGAGCCCCAGTTGATACATGAGCTATTCGAGCATGCAAAACCGATTTTCATTTGAAGGTTTAGAGTTCGGCACATACAAATTTACTGGGAACGGCAGGTAGATACCGCATATAGAAAGGTATAGTGGACTCATATAAAATAACTTTGGGGTTTAAGGGATTGGATGCACAAGCAGTATTCCCGCCTAGTACAAGTGAAGGCTAGAAAAAGACTGGGAAGCTACAAGCTAGAGAGTGACAACAGTCATGAACATGCATTAAATTAATGAACATTGAGTGCAAGCATGAGTAGGATATAATCCACCATGAACATACATATCGTGAAGGCTATGTTGATTTTGTTTCAACTACATGTGTGAACATGTGCCAAGTCGAGTCACTCGAATCCTTCAAAGGAGGATACCACCCCACTATACCACATCACAATCATTTTAATAGCATGTTGGCACGCAAGATAAACCATTATAAACTCCTAGCTAATTAAGCATGGCATAAGCAACTATAATCCCTAATTGTCATTGCAAACATGTTTATTCATAATAGGCTGAATCAGGAACGATGAACTAATCATATTTAGAAAAACAAGAGAGGTCGAGTTCATACCAGCTTCTCTCATCTCAATCAGTCCATCATATATCGTCATAATTGCCTTTCACTTGCACGACCGAACGATGTGAATAATAATAATGCATGTGCTTTGGACTAAGCTGGAATCTGCAGGCATTCAATACAAAGGAGAAGACAAGGCAATATGGGCTCTTGGTTAAATCAACAATAATGCATATAAGAGCCACTTCAACATTTCATTATGGTCTTCTCCTCTCGACCCCCAAAGAAAAGAAAAGAAATGAAACTATTTACACGGGAAAACTCCCAACAAGCAAAAGAAGAACAAGAAATATTTTTGGGTTTTCTTTTAATTACTACTACTACTACAGCATGGAAAGTAAACTAGCTAAAAGCTACAACTAATTTTTTTTTGGTTTTTCTTAAAGTTTTTCAAACACACAAGAAGAAAGCATAAAAAAGGAAAATAAACTAGCATGGACAGTACAATGAAAAAGTATGAGTACCGACAACTAGCATGAGTGTGTGAATATGAATGTAATGTCGGTGGGAAATATGTACTCCCCCAAGCTTAGGCTTTGGGCCTAAGTTGGTCTACTGCCACGGCTGGCTTGGCGGTTTTTTCGGGAGGAAGAAGGAGTGTGTGGTGGCTGGAATAAGTGGAGGGGAGCCACCATGGGCCCACGAGGCAGGGGGTGCGCCCTAGGGGGGTGGGCGCGCCCTGGACCCTCGTGTCCACGTGCTTGCTCCCCCTGCTATGTTCTCAGTGCTAGATATTCTCAAATATTCCAGAAAAAATCATATTTTAATTTCAGGGCATTTGGAGAACTTTTATTTTCGGGCTATTTTTTATTGCACGGGTAATTCAGTAAACAGACAGAAAATAATAATTTTGCTTTACTTCAACTAAATAACAGAAAGTAAACGAGGGGTACAGAAGGTTGTGCTTTCTAACTTCATCCATCTCATGCTCATCAAAAGGAATCTACTAACAAGGTTGATCAAGTCTTGTTAACAAACTCATTCCGAATCGCATGAAACCGGAGAATTTTCAAATAGCACTAGGTTACCTCAACGGGGATATGCACATCCCCAATAATAAGAATATCATATTTCTTCTTGACAGTAGGAAGAGGAAATTCAAAACCTCCAAAAATAATCGATGGAATTTTTCCAATAGAGTTTATACTATGAACTTGAGGTTTTTTCCTCGGAAAGTGTACTGTATGCTCATTGCCATTAACATGAAAAGTGACATTGCCTTTGTTGCAATCAATAACAGCCCCTGCAGTATTCAAAAAGGGTCTTCCAAGAATAATAGACATACTATCATCCTCGGGAATATCAAGAATAACAAAGTCCATTAAAATAGTAACGTTTGCAACTACAACAGGCACATCCTCACAAATACCGACAGTTATAGCAGTTGATTTATCAGCCATTTGCAAAGGTATTTCAGTAGGTGCCAACTTATTCAAATCAAGTCTACGATATAAAGAGAGAGGCATAACACTAACACCGGCTCCAGGATCACATAAAGCAGTTCTAACATAGTTTCTTTTAATGGAGCATGGTATAGTTGGTACTCCTGGATCTCCAAGTTTCTTTGGTATTCCACCCTTAAAAGTATAATTAGCAAGCATGGTGGAAATCTCAACTTCCGGTATCTTTCTCTTATTTGTAACAATTTCTTTCATGTACTTAGCATAAGGATTCATGTTGAGCATATCAGTCAAACGCATACGCAAAAAGATAGGTCTAATCATTTCAGCAAAGCGCTCAAAATTCTCATCATCCTTTTTCTTGGATGGTTTAGGAGGAAAAGGTATGGGTTTCTTAACCCATGGTTCTCTTTCCTTACCGTGCTTCCTAGCAACAAAGTCTTTCTTATCATAATGATGATTCTTTGATTGTGGGTTATCAAGATCAACAGCAGGTTCAATTTCTACATCATTATCATTGCTAGGTTGAGCATCAACATGAACATCTTCATTAACATTATCACTAGGTTCATGTTCATTACCAGATTGTGTTCAGCATCAGAAATAGAAATATCATTGGGATTCTCAGGTGTGTCAACAACAGGTTCACTAGAAGCATGCAAAGTCCTATCATTTTTCTTTTTCTTCTTTTTAGAAGGACTAGGTGCAACTAAATTATTTCTCTGATAATCCTGCTCAATTCCCTTAGGGTGGCCCTCAAGATACAAAGGTTCCTGAGTCACTTTACCCCCTCTAGTTGCAACTCTAACTGCAAAGTCATTATTCTTACTATTCAATTCATTGAGCAAATCATTCAGAGCTTTAAGTACTTGTTCTACTTGAGTGGTAACCATAGAAGCATGTTTACTAATGAGTTTAAGTTCACCTTTAACTCTAGACATATAATCACTCAAGTGTTCAATCATATAAGCATTGTGTTTTAGTTCTCTACCAAAATAAGCATTAAAATCTTCTTGCTTAACCATAAAGTAATCAAACTCATCCTAACATTGGCTAGCAAACTTAGTAGGAGGGATTTCAGCTTTATCATATCTATAGAGAGAATTTACCTTTACTACATGTGTCGGGTTATCAAGACCATGTGTCTCTTCCATAGGCGGTAAATTAAGACCATGTATTTCTTCAATGGGAGGTAAATTCTTAACATCTTCAGCTTTAATACCTTTTTCTTTCATAGATTTCTTTGCCTCTTGCATATCTTCAGGACTGAGAAATATAATAACCCTTTTCTTCGGAGTTGGCTTAGGAGTTGGTTCAGGGAGTGTCCAATTGTTTTGATTCATCAACATATTATTCAATAGAATTTCAGCTTCATCAATAGTTCTTTCCCTGAAAACACAACCAGCACAACTATCCAGGTGGTCTCTGGAAGCATCGGTTAGTCCATTATAAAAGATATCGAGTATTTCATTTTTTCTTGAGAGGATGGTCAGGCAAGGCATTAAGTAATTGGAGAAGCCTCCCCCAAGCTTGTGGGAGACTCTCTTCTTCAATTTGCACAAAATTATATATTTCCCTTAAGGCAGCTTATTTTTTATGAGCAGGGAAATATTTAGTAGAGAAGTAATAAATCCTATCCTGGGGACTACGCACACAACTAGGATCTAGAGAATTAAACCATATTTTAGCATCACCCTTTAATGAGAACGGAAATATTTGAAGGATATAATAGTAGCGAGTTTTCTCATCATTAGTGAATAGGGTGGCTATTTCATTTAACTTAGTAAGATGTGCCACAACAATTTCAGATTCATAGCCATAGAAAGGTTCAGATTCAACCAAAGTAATTATATCAGGGTCGACAGAGAAATCATAATCCTTATCAGTAACAAAGATAGGTGAAGTAGCATAAGCAGGATCACATTTCATTCTAGCATTCAGAGTTTTTTCTTTAAGCTTAGCTAATAATTTCTTAAGATCACTCCTATCATTGCAAGCAAGAAAGTCTCTAGCAGTTTCTTCATCCATAACATAACCCTCAGGCACAACAGGCAATTCATATCTTGGGGAGAATCTTCATCATCACTTTCATCCATATTATCAGTTTCAATAATTTCATTCTCTCTAGCCCTAGCAAGTTATTCATCAAGAAATTCACCTAGCGGCACAGTATTATCAAGCATAGAAGTAGTTTCATCATAAGTATCATGCATAGCAGAAGTGGCATCATCAATAACATGCGACATATCAGAATTAATAGCAGAAGCAGGTTTAGGTGTCGCAAGCTTACTCAAAACAGAAGGTGAATGAAGTGCAGAGCTAGATGGCAGTTCCTTACCTCCCCTCGTAGTTGAGGGATAAATTTTGGTTTTCTCGTCTTTCAAGTTCTTCATAGTGATCAGCAGATATAAATCCCAAGTGACTAGAAGAATAGAGCTATGCTCCCCGGCAACGGCGCCAGAAAATAGTCTTGATAACCCACAAGTATAGGGGATCGCAACAGTTTTCGAGGGTAGAGTATTCAACCCAAATTTATTGATTCGACACAAGGGGAGCCAAAGAATATTCTCAAGTATTAGCAGTTGAGTTATCAATTCAACCACACCTGGATAACTTAATATCTGCAGCAAAGTATTTAGTAGCAAAGTAGTATGATAGTAGTGCTAACGGTAGCAAAAGTAATCTTTTTGGGTTTTGTAGTGATTGTAATAGTAACAGCGGAAAAGTAAATAAGCGAAGAACAATATGTGAAAAACTCATAGGCATTGGATCAGTGATGGAGAATTATGCCGGATGTGATTATTCATGCAACAGTTATAACATAGGGTGACACAGAACTAGCTCCAATTCATCAATGTAATGTAGGCATGTATTCCGAATATAGTCATACGTGCTTATGGAAAAGAACTTGCATGACATCTTTTGTCCTACCCTCCCGTCGAAGCGGGGTCCTATTGGAAACTAAGGGATATTAAGGCCTCCTTTTAGTAGAGTACCGGACCAAAGCATTAACACATAGTGAATACATGAACTCCTCAAACTACGATCATCACAGGGAGTGGTCCCGATAATTGTCACTTCGGGGTTGCCGGATCATAACACATAGTAGGTGACTATAGACTTGCAAGATAGGATCAAGAACTCACATATATTCATGAAAACATAATAGGTTCAGATCTGAAATCATGGCGCTCGGGCCCTAGTGACAAGCATTAAGCATAGCAAAGTCATAGCAACATCAATCTCAGAACATAGTGGATACTAGGGATCAACCCCTAACAAAACTAACTCGATTACATGATAAAAGTAACTCGATTACTTTGCTACTAAATACTTTGCTGCAGATACCCAGGTGTGGTTGAATTGACAACTCAACTGCTAATACTTGAGAATATTCTTTGGCTCCCCTTGTGTCGAATCAATAAATTTGGGTTGAATACTCTACCCTCGAAAATTGTCCCCTATACTAGTGGATTATCAATGTGATATGGTCAAGACATGATGCTAAATTTTATTCTATGAGATGATCATGTTTTGTAACAGAGTTATCAGCAACTGGCAGGAGCCATATGGTTGTCGCTTTATTGTATGAAATGCAATCGCCATGTAATTGCTTTACTTTATCACTAAGCGGTAGCGATAGTTGTAGAAGCAATAGTTGGCGAGACGACAATGATGCTACGATGGAGATCAAGGTGTCACGCCGGTGACGATGGTGATCATGATGGTGCTTTGGAGATGGAGATCAAAGGCACAAGATGATGATGGCCATATCATATCACTTATATTGATTGCATGTGATGTTTATCCTTTATGCATCTTATTTTGCTTAGTTCGATGGTAGCATGTTAAGATGATCTCTCACTAAATTTCAAGGTACAAGTGTTCTCCCTGAGTATGCACCGTTGAGAAAGTTCGTCGTGTCGATACACCACATGATGATCGGGTGTGATATGCTCTACGTTCACATACAACGGGTGCAAGCCAGTTTTGCACACGCATAATACTCGGGTTAAACTTGACGAGCCTAGCATATGCAGATATGGCCTCGGAACATTGAGACCGAAAGGTCGAGCGTGAATCATATAGTAGATATGATCAACATAGTGATGTTCACCATTGAAAACTAATCCATCTCACGTGATGATCGGACATGGTTTAGTTGATATGGATCACGTGATCACTTAGATGATTAGAGGGATGTCTATCTAAGTGGGAGTTCTTTAGTAATATGATTAATTGAACTTTAATTTCTCATTAACTTAGTACCTGATAGTATTTTTCATGTCTATGTTGTTTTAGATAGATGGCCCGTGCTGTTGTTCCATTGAATTTAATGCGTTCCTAGCGAAAGCTAAGTTGAAAGATGATGGTAGCAACTACACGGACTGGGTCCGTAACTTGAGGATTATCCTCATTGCCGCACAGAAGAATTACGTCCTGGAAGCACCACTAGGTGCCAAACCCGCTGGAGGAGCAACGCTAGATGTTATGAACGTCTAGCAGAGCAAAGCTGATGACTACTCGATAGTTCAGTGTGCCATGCTTTATGGCTTAGAACCGGGACTTCAACGACGTTTTGAACGTCATGGAGCATATGAGATGTTCCAGGAGTTGAAGTTACTATTTCAAGCAAATGCCCGGATTGAGAGATATGAAGTCTCCAATAAATTCTAAAGCTGCAAGATGGAGGAGAATAGTTCTGTAAGTGAGCACATACTCAAAATGTCGGGGTATAATAATCACTTGATTCAACTGGGAGTTAATTTTCCTGATGATAGTGTCATTGACAGAATTCTTTAATCACTGCCACCAAGCTACAAGAGCTTCGTGATGAACTATAACATGCAAGGGATGGACAAGACAATTCCCAAGCTCTTCGCAATGCTAAAGGCTCCAAAGGTAGAAATCAAGAAGGAGCATCAAGTGTTGATGGTCAACAAGACCACCAGTTTCAAGAAAAAGGGTAAAGGGAAGAGGGGAACTTCAAGAAGAACGTCAAGCAAGTTGCTGCTCAAGTGAAGAAGCCCAAGTCTGGACCTAAGCCTGAGACTGAGTGCTTCTACTGCAAAGGGACTGGTCGCTGGAAGCGGAACTACCCCAAGTATTTGGCGGATAAGAAGGATGGCAAGGTGAACAAAGGTATATGTGATATACATGTTATTGATGTGTACCTTACTAATGCTCGCAGTAGCACCTTGGTATTTGATACTGGTTTTGTTGCTAATATTTGCAACTCGAAACAGGGACGAAGATTGGGTAAGGACGAGGTGACGATGCGCGTGGGAAATGGTTCCAAAGTCGATGTGATTGCAGTCGGCACGCTACCTCTACATCTACCTTCGGGATTAGTTTTAGACCTGAATAATTGTTATTTGGTGCCAGCGTTAAGCATGAACATTATATCTGGATCTTGTTTGATGCGAGATGGTTATTCATTTAAATCAAAGAATAATGGTTGTTCTATTTGTATGAGTAATATCTTTTATGGTCATGGACCCTTGAAGAGTGGTCTATTTTTTTGAATCTCGATAGTAGTGACACACATATTCATAATATTGAAGCCAAAAGACGCAGAGTTGATAATGATAGTGCAACTTATTTGTGGCACTGCCGTTTGGGTCATATTGGTGTAAAGCGCATGAAGAAACTCTATTCTGATGGACTTTTGGAATCACTTGATTATGAATCACTTGGTACTTGCGAACCATGCCTCATGGGCAAGATGACTAAAACTCCATTCTCCGGAACAATGGAGCGAGCAACAGATTTGTTGGAAATCATACATACTGATGTATGTGGTCCGATGAATGTTGAGGCTCATGACGGGTATTGTTATTTTCTCACCTTCACAGATGATTTGAGCAGATATGGGTATATCTACTTGATGAAACATAAGTCTGAAACATTTAAAAAGTTCAAAGAATTTCAGAGTGAAGTGGAAAATCATCGTAACAAGAAAATAAAGTTTCTACGATCTGATTGTGGAGGAGAATATTTGAGTTACGAGTTTGGTCTTCATTTGAAACAATGCGGAATAGTTTCGCAACTCACACCAGCCGGAACACCACAGCGTAATGGTGTGTCTGAACGTCGTAATCGTACTATACTAGATATGGGGCGATCTATGATGTCTCTTACTGATTTACCGGTATCGTTTTGGGGTTATGCTTTAGAGACGACTGCATTCACGTTAAATAGGGCACCATCTAAATCCGTTGAGATGACACCTTATGAACTGTGGTTTGGCAAGAGACCAAAGTTGTTGTTTCTTAAAGTTTGGGGTTGTGATGCTTATGTGAAAAAGCTTCAAACTGACAAGCTCGAACCCGAATCGGAGAAATGTGTCTTCATAGGATACCCAAAGGAGACTGTTGGGTACACCTTCTATCACAAATTCGAAGGCAAGACATTCGTTGCTAAGAATGGATCCTTTCTAGAGAAGGAGTTTCTCTTGAAAGATGTGAGTGAGGAAAGTAGAACTTGATGAGGTAACTGTACCCGATCCCTTATTGGAAAGTAGTTCATCACAGAAATCTGTTCTTGTGACTCCTACACCAATTAGTGAGGAAGGTAATGATGATGATCAAGTAACTTCAGATCAAGTTACTACAGAACCTCGTAGGTCAGCCATAGTAGGATCCGCACCAGAGTGGTACGGTAATCCTATTCTGGAGGTCATGTTACTTGACCATGACGAACCTACGAACTATGAGGAAGCGATGATGAGCCCAGATTCCGCGAAATGGCTCGAGGCCATGAAATCTGAGATGGGATCCATGTATGAGAACAAAGTGTGGACTTTGGTTGACTTGCCCGATGATCGGCAAGCCATCGAGAATAAATGGATCTTCAAGAAGAAGACTGACACTGACGGTAATGTTACTGTCTACAAAGCTCAACTTGTTGCGAAAGGTTTTCGACAAGTTCAAGGAGTTGACTACGATGAGACCTTCTCACCCATAGCGATGCTTAAGTCTGTCCGAATCATGTTAGCAATTGCTGCATCCTATGATTATGAAATTTGGCAAATGAATGTAAAGACTGCATTCCTGAATGGATTTCTAGAAGAAGAGTTGTATATGATGCAACCTGAAGGTTTTATCGATCCAAAGGATGCTAACAAAGTGTGCAAGCTCCAGTGATCCATTGATGCACTGGTGCAAGCATCTCGGAGTTGGAATAAACGTTTTGATAGTGTGATCAAAGCATATGGTTTTATACAGACTTTTGGAGAAGCCTGTATTTACAAGAAAGTGAGTGGGAGCTCTGTAGCATTTCTAATATTATATGTGGATGACATATTGTTGATTGGAAATGATATAGAATTTCTGGATAGCATAAAAGGATACTTGAACAAGAGTTTTTTCAATGAAAGACCTCGGTGAAGCTGCTTATATATTGGGCATCAAGATCTATAGAGATAGATCAAGACGCTTAATTTGACTTTCACAAAGCACATACCTTGATAAAGTTTTGAAAAGGTTCAAAATGGATCAAGCAAAGAAAGGGTTCTTGCCTATGTTACAAGGTGTGAAGTTGAGTCAGACTCAATGCCCGACCACTGCAGAAGATAGAGAGAAAATGAAAGGTGTTCCCTATGCTTCAGCCATAGGCTCTATCATGTATGCAATGCTGTGTACCAGACCTGATGTGTGCCTTGCTATCAGTTTAGCAGGGAAGTACCAAAGTAATCCAGGAGTGGATCAATGGACAGTGGTCAAGAACATCCTAAAATACCTGAAAAGGACTAAGGATATGTTTCTCGTTTATGGAGGTGACAAAGAGCTCGTCGTAAATGGTTACGTCGATGCAAGCTTTGACGCTGATCCAGATAACTCTAAGTCACAAACCGGATACGTGTTTATATTGAACTGTGGAGCTTTCAGTTGGTGCAGTTCTAAGCAAAGCGTCGTGGCGGGACTACGTGTGAAGCGGAGTACATAGCTGCTTCGAAAGCAGCAAATGAAGGAGTCTGGATGAAGGAGTTCATATCCGATCCAGGTGTCATATCTAGTGCATCGGGTCCAATGAAAATCTTCTGTGACAATACTGGTGCAATTGCCTTGGCAAAGGAATCCAGATTTCACAAGAGAACCAACCACATCAAGAGATGCTTCAATTACATCCGCGATCAAGTCTAGGAGGGAGACATAGAGATTTGTAAGATACATACGGATCTGAATGTTGCAGACCCGTTGACTAAGCCTCTCTCACGAGCAAAACATGATCAGCACCAAGACTCCATGGGTGTTAGAATCATTACTATGTAATCTAGATTATTGACTCTAGTGCAAGTGGGAGACTGAAGGAAATATGCCCTAGAGGCAATAATAAAGTTGTTACTTATATTTCCTTATATCATGATAAATGTTTATTTCATGCTAGAATTGTATTAACCGGAAACTTAGTACATGTGTGAATACATAGACAAATAGAGAGTCACTAGTATGCCTCTACTTGACTAGCTCGTTGAATCAAAGATGGTTAAGTTTCCTAGCCATAGACATGAGTTGTCATTTGATTAACGGGATCACATAATTAGAGAATGATGTGATTGACTTGACCCATTCCGTTAGATTAGCATTTGATCATTTAGTATGTTGCTATTGCTTTCTTCATGACTTATACATATTCCTATGACTATGAGATTATGCAACTCCCGAATACCAGAGGAACACTTTGTGTGCTACCAAACATCACAACGTAACTGGGTGATGATAAAGGTGCTCTACAGGTGTCTCCGATGGCACTTGTTGAGTTGGCATAGATCGAGATTAGGATTTGTCACTCCAATTGTCGAAGAGGTATCTCTGGGCCCTCTCGGTAATGCACATCACTATAAGCCTTGCAAGCAATGTGACTAATGAGTTAGTTGCAGGATGATGCATTACCGAACGAGTAAAGATACTTGCCGGTAATGAGATTGAACTAGGTATTGAGATACCGACTATCGAATGCCCCGGCAAGTAACATACCGATGACAAAGGGAACAATGTATGTTGTGATGCGGTTTGACTGATAAAGATCTTCGTAGAATATGTAGAAGCCAATATGAACATCCAGGTTCCGCTATTGGTTATTGACCGGAGACGTGTCTCGGTCATGTCTACATAGTTCTCGAACCCGTAGGGTTCACACGCTTAACGTTCGGTGACGATCGGTATTACGAGTTTATTTGTTTTGATGTACCGAAGATAGTTCAGAGTCCCGGATGTGATCACGTACATGACGAGGAGTCTCAAAATGGTCGAGACATAAAGATTGATATATTGGATGACTATATTCGGACACTGGATGAGTTCCGGGGGTCACCGGATAATTATCGGAGTGCCCGGGGGTTATCGGAACCCCCGGGTGAACTATTGGGCCTACATGGGCCATAGGGAAGAGGGGAGGAAGCCCACAAGGGGCAGCCGTGCCCCTCCCTATAGGGAGTCCGAATTCGACTAGGGAGGGGGGCGCGCACCCCCCCTTTCCTTCTCCTCTCTCTCTCCTTCCTTCCCCCTTCCTCCTCCTAGTTGGACTAGGAAAGGGGGAGTCCTACTCCTACTAGGAGGAGGACTCCTCCCCCTCCTTGGTGCGCCCCAAGGGCCGGCCGGCCTCCCCCCTTGCTCCTTTATATACGGGGGCAGGGGGCACCCTAGAACACACAAGTTGATCATTGATCTCTTAGCCGTGTGCGGTGCCCCCCTCCACCATAATCCACCTCGGTCATATCATTGCAGTGCTTAGGCGAAGCCCTGCGCCGGTAGCTTCATCATCACCGTCGTCACGCCGTCGTGCTGATGAAGCTCTCCCTCGACATTCTGCTGGACCGTGAGTTCGTGGGACGTCACCGAGCCGAAAGTGTGCAGATCGCGGAGGTGTCGTACTTTCGGTGCTAGGATCGGTCGATAGTGAAGACGTACGACTACATCAACCGCGTTGTCATAACGCTTCCGCTTACGATCTACGAGGGTATGTGGACTACACTCTCCCCTCTCGTTTCTATGCATCACCATGATCTTGCGTGTGCGTAGGAATTTTTTTGAAATTACTACGTTCCCCAACACATCGAGCAAGACGACGACTCGACATCCTACGTCACCAAGAGCCACCTCTTCGGTTCACAACGAGGTTTGCATCAAGAACAGCAAGCATTGAGAAACCGCATCGACAACCTCGCCACCGACTTGCAGCCCTTCGAGCATTTTACAAAAGGCTACTTCGACAACAAGCTTGATGAACAAAAACAAGAGAACAATGCAAGAATGGACGAGATTCGTGCCTTGTTGATCAACCGCTCTTCTACCACTTCGTCATATTGAAGACGGAGCCACTCAAGTCGACACTCCTCCGACAACTCAAGTACGCCGACGCCGAACACTCTTCACCAAGCCGTGCACCAAGACCGTCAAGCAAACTGCAATCCTCTAGACGGCAATCATATGCAAGTGAAAATTGACGAGCAAGCACATCGGCATCGCCAAAACCAAGCTACCTTGGCACAAGCACAAGAACGACAACGTCTACACCAACAAGAGGAAGAATGAGCGCGCCTACACCAAGACGAGCAAGATGCCGAGGCACAACGTCAAGAACAAATACGGCGAGAAGCTCAAGCACTTGAGGCGCAACGTGCCCTCCATGACACAAGTCGCACCGTTGCCGCATGCAACCGCCATAGGCGCGAGCAAGAAAAAGCACTTCGTGATGAAGTTCAAGAGATGATTTATCAATCACGGTTGCACCGGCAAGTTCCTCAAGCTCCTCCACAAGCTAGACAAGGTCCTCCACAAGCTCGACAAGAACCTCAAGTTCACCAAGAGAAACAAGACAATGGAAATCATCTGTGCCAAGAGCAAGTTGAGGGAGACAATCCTCCTCGTCAAGGATGTCATCACCCTCGACCCCAACACAATGAAGAGCAACACTACGGAAAACTCAAGTTCAGCATGCCCAAGTTTTCCGCAAGCCATGATCCCGAAGAGCACCTTTCATGGGCATTGAAGGTAGACAAAATCTTCCGTTTGCACAAATATGAGGAAGAGAAGAAAATCGCCATGGCATCCCTTGAGTTCCAAGACTACATCCTCATTTGGTGGGAACAAGTCATTGAGCGCCGTGAGGCAAGAGGTGAACCACCCATCACAACGTGGGCGCAAATGAACGATGTCATGAGAGCACATTTTGTGCCAACCTACTACAACCGCGACCTCTTCAAGAAACTCCAACTTCTCAAGCAAGGAACAAAGAGTGTTGAAGAGTACTACAAGGAAATGGATATTTCCATGATACGAGCCGGAAGATGATGAGCAAACTATGGCACGTTTCTTGAATGGACTCAATCATCCTATCAAGAAGATCGCCGACTTCCAACCTTACTCAAACCTCATCAAGCTAGTGCAATAAGCCACTAAGGTGGAACAACAAGTGCAAGATGATTTCAAGTATGCCAAGTCCACTTCCAAGTCCTATAGCTTCTCCAACATCCAAGTTTCAACAACCTCTACCTCAACCAAACCTTCTACAAGCAACGGCGACAAATCAAGTTGCAAGAAAACTTCGATAACCTCAAGTCATCCTCCTACTACGAGCAACTTCAAGTCACGAGCTTCATCATCTACAACTCCACCGGATGAGACCATCAAGACAAGTTCCATCAAATGCTTCACATGTGGCATCCGAGGCCACAAGTCCTTCGAATGTACCAACAAGCGCACCATGATTCTCAACGATGATGGTACATACGACTCCATGAGTAAAGGAGAAATGGAAGCACTTGATAATGTGGCTGTGCACCGACAAGTGAATGAGGATGAAGATGATCAAGTCTTTTGTGACGAAGATTCAAGCCCCGCTCTCGTTGTCTCCAAGGTCATGACACTTCGACATCAACAAGACGAAGACCAAAGATGCCATATCTTCCACACTAAGGCCGGCATCAATGGAAGGTCTGTGAAGGTCATCATCGATGGAGGTAGTTGCCATAACTTGGCAAGTAAGAACTATGCTCCAAGCTCCAATGGTTCAAGATGAAGCACCCTCATCCCTACAAGGTCCAATGGTTAAGCGACTCCGGCACTATTCAAGTGGAGAACATGGTGCAAGTTTCCTTCAAAATTGGAGCATACGAAGACACTTTGGAGTGTGATGTTGTTCCGATGTCCGTTTGCCACCTCCTTCTTGGACGACCATGGAAATTTGACCGAGGCGTCATCCAAAATTGGCGTACCAATCACTATAGCTTCAAGATGAAGGGAAACGAGTACATGCTACGACCTATGTCTCCAAGCCAAGTGATCGCCGACAAGAAAGCCACCCATCATGGAGAGAATAGTGAGCGAGCGAACCAGCAAAAACAGAGTGAGCGCCACAAGCCCAAATTGAGTGCCTCCACGATGAGCGACAAGAAAAACTTAGTACTATTTGCCACCAAAAGTGAGACGGGAGAAGTGTGTGAGAACCCATCAAGTGTTATGCACTATGTCCTTTTGTGCAAGGACGAGGCACCAAAAACTAACATCTCTCACAATCTACCTTTAGTGTTATCTTCTTTATTGTAGGAATTCCAAGATGTATTCCCCAACGAGCTACCTCCGGGTCTATCTCCACTACGAGGCATCGAACACCGCATTGACCTCATCTATGGAGCACCTCTTCCTAACAAGGCCCCCTACCGCATCAACCCTGAGGAAACCAAGGAGATCGAACGGCAAGTGTGACAACTCATCTACAACAACCATGTACGTGAAAGCTTAAGCCCTTGTGCCATCCCGGTAATCCTTGTTCCCAAAAAAGATGGTACATATCGCATGTGTTCTGATTGTCGTCCTATCAATGCCATCACCGTTAGATACCGTTATCCTATTCCTCGCCTTCATGATATGCTAGATGAGCTTAGCCGAGCCACAATTTTCTCTAAAATTGATCTTAAAAGTGGCTATTACCAAATCCGCATACAAGAAGGTGATGAATGGAAAACCGCATTTAAGACCAAATTTGGCATATATGAATGGCTTGTTATGCCAATTGGTTTATCCGAAGCACATGGTACTTTCATACTAGTCATGCATTTTGTTCGTCGCCCCTACATTGGCATATTTGTTGTGGTCTATTTCGACGATATCCTTGTCTTTAGCAAATCTCTTAAATATGATGTCACCCATCTTAGAACCGTTTTACAAACTCTTTGAAAAGAGCGCCTTTATGCTAATATGGACAAATGCCTTTTTGGTGTTGATAAGCTTGTTTTCTTTGGTTTTGTATTATCTTCTAAGGGTGTGCATGTAGATGAATCTAAGATCAATACTATTAAAACTTGGCCCCAACCAACCAATTTGCAACAAGTACATAGTTTCGTTGGTTTAGCCAGTTTCTACCGTAGATTTGTTAAGGATTTTAGCACCATTGCATCCCCTTTACATGCTTTGAGTAAGAAAAATGCACCCTTTGTTTGGGGACCATCCCAAGATACCGCATTTAATGAACTTAAAAAAATTTGCTTACTCATGCTCGCGTGCTTGCATTACCCAACTTTGACAAACCTTTTGAAGTTAATTGCGATGCTAGCGATAATGGCATAGGAGGTGTCTTAACGCAAGAGAAGCTCCCCATAGCCTACTTTAGTGAGAAACTTTCCGGAGCGCAACTCAATTATCCCATCTTTGACAAAGAGCTATATGCTTTAGTGCGAGTTTTGCGTGAGTGAGAACATTATCTTGGCCCTCATGAATTTGCCATTCATACTGAGCATGAAACACTTAAGTACCTTAAGGGTCAAACTAAGTTGAATAAGCGTCATGCCAAATGGAGCGAATTCATTGAGTCTTTTCCATATGTCATCAAATACTTCAAGGGCAAAGAGAATGTTGTGGCGGATGCGCTTTCCCGAAAATGCATGCTTGTCACTAAACTTGAATTGAATGCCATTGGCTTTGAGCACATAAAAGACTTGTATACGCATGATCCTACTTTTGCTATACCTTATGCCAAATGTTTGACGCATACGTCTTGGGAACACTACTACATCAAAGATGATTATCTTATGAGAGCTAACAAACTATGTATTCCTGAGTCTTCTCGTCGTTTGTTACTCTTGCAAGAATCTCCTGGAGGAGGACTTATGAGACACTTGGGACACGACAAGACATTCGCAACGCCCTCCAAGAACTACTTTTTGCACAAGATGTTCCGCGACGTCTCACGCTACACCAACCGATGCCCTACATGTCGCAAAGCTAAGTCTAAAGCTCAATCCCATGGTCTCTATATGCCACTCGCTATTCCGTATCCCCCATGGGAAGATATTAGTATGGACTTTGTGCTTGGTTTGCCTAGAACTAGGAATGGCAAAGATTCCGTGTTTGTTGTTGTGGACCGATTCTCGAAGATGGAACATTTTATACCATGCAACAAGATAGACGATGGTTCACATGTTGCATATCTTTTTTGTAGGGAAATCTTGTGCCTACATGGAGTGCCGAAGACTATTGTCTCGGACTGCAACGTCAAGTTCTTGAGCTACTTTTGGAAGACCTTATGCACCAATCTCGGAATCAAGCTCTTGTTCTCTTCGGCATACCATCCTCAAACCGACAGCCAAGAGGAGGTGACGAATCGAACGCTCTCCACCCTACTACGCGTTTTGATCAAGAAGAACATTAAGGAGTGGGAGGAGTGCCTACCCATCGCCGAGTACGCCTACAAGTGTGCAAGACATAAGACTACCGACAAGTCCCCCTTTGAGGTCGTCTACGGCTTCAACCCATTGTCCCCACTAGAAATTCCTCCTCTACCACTACAAGAGCGCATCAACATGGACGCGAGTGCACGAGTGAGCTACCGCAAGAAGATGCATGAAGATACAAGGCACAACACCAAGTGCCATGTACAATGACTCGCGACCAAGCTCAACATCAACAAGCAACTCATGATATTCAATATCGGAGATCTTGTTTGGCTACACCTTCGCAAGGAACGCTTCCCCAACGAACACAAGTCCAAACTTCTATCGCGAGCCGACGGACCCTTCAAGGTTTTAGCATGCTACAACAACAATGCTTACATGATCGATCTCCCACGCGACAACTACTCCGTGAGTGATATCTTCAATGTCAAAGATATCTCTCCCTTCCATGGTGATGAGGATTTTGATCCGATGTCGGACCTTTGCCAAGGGGGGAGATGATGCGGAGCATCCCACAGTCATCCCCATGGAAACTACCTCAACTACCCAAGCTCCAAGTGGACCCATGACAAGAGCTCGAGCACGTGCTATTCAATCTGAGGTGACATCTCTCCTACTTGAGCTTCCCTTACATTCGAGTGATACATGGCTACTGCCTAATTCACAAACATTATGTGTGATCAGGTACAACGCACAAAGCCACAGAGCCGAGAGCTGAGAAAGAAGAAGCAAGCGTCAACTTTCTGTTTAGCCCGGAACTTCCGGCCAGAGTCCGGAACCTCTGGCCTCCCTGGAACTACCGGCCTCCGACGACCCAGACGAGCCCGGGCGTGCCAACTCTCTGGTTAGCTAGGAACCAGCCCGGAACCTGGCCGGACCTTCCGGCCCCCGGAACCTCCGGCCTGCCCGGACCTTCTGGCCCCCGGACACTAGCCCAGCTACCACTGTGCCAACTCTCTGGTTAGCCTGTACCCTCCCCGGATCCTGGCCCGGAACCTCCGGCTCCCGGAACTTCCGATCTCTCCTAGAACTTCCGGCCTTGCCTGCGCGCAATGATTCGGGCCGAGGCCCATGTACCCTTTCTGACCCTAGACTATAATTACTCTTCTCCTGCCTCCGTTTTAGGGTTAGCATTGGTTTAGCTCATACTTGAGACAGAGCTTTTCTCATCCATCCGGATCTACTCCACCGAGAGAGACCGAGACCTCTACAGAGAAGATCCACCTTGGATTGAAGACCCCTAACGGTTTGAGTGATTTCTCTTTGTGTTTCGAGGATCTAGCACATGTGTAATCGAATCTTGTTGGTTTGAGTGATTTCCTCTCGTGTTTCCCTTTGTTTTCCCATCATGTTCTTCGTGGGATCCACTCCAATCATGAAAGATCAGGCATCTAGGGTTCTACCCTACATCAGCCTTCTCAGTAGAAGGGAAAATCCCTTGCTCAACCATCTCATAGTTGCCGTCGTGGATGAAGGCCGAAGATGGCACATCATCACTCCCCTCCAAGACCAAAGATAAGGTCTCATGTGCGGTGTCATAGCTCAACTCGGAGTAAGAGTCCCATTTGGGCGTCGTCTTCATGTTGTTGAAGAGGTTTGTGCTCGTCGTCGTGGTCGAAGGGGATGGCCCTTTCTCTACCATCTTGTCTCCGTCTTGTATGGGGCCCATATGATGTGGCACCTCGTAGCTCGTCTCCATGACCAAAGGGAATATCCCATGCTCGGCCGTCTTCCTAGAGGGGCTTCCGAAGATGGAAGTGCCGCCTTTGCTTGTAGGTGGTGACCTTGGACTTGATGATGTTGAAGTAGGCGTACTTGTGGGAAGTAGGTGAAGATGTCGTACGTCCAATGGTGAAGATGCCTTGAGAACACTTGGCGAAAATGCCGAAGTGGTGGTGGTAGCCATAGTGTCCTCTTAGTGGTGATGTTGAATTGCTTGAACTTGTAGTCGATGGCGCTCTTCGTCTTCATGCACATGTGTCTTTCGGTTGTCTTGGCGGTCGTCTTGAAGATGAAGATGATGTCATGTGGTACTTTCATCATGTGGCCGCTCCAAAGGCATACGACTTGAGCCTCTCCACCATGAAGATGAAGAAGGGGAGGAAGACTTGTAGTTGGACAACACGTGTTGGATGTAATCCATGTGTGCGTCCAACTTGTCATCGAGGTAGTCCCTTTTCCTTGCTTCGAAGTGTCATATGTCGATGGCGAGTCGCTCGATGCGGTTGAAGACCAAAGATGATGTGCTTTGCCTATCCATCACAAGATTTGAGTAGAGGTGAGTAGGAAATGGGATAAACAATACCAAGATACTGTTTCCCAAAGTTGAGGATGTATCCCATGTCACTCCATGTGATATGAGAGAATACTGGAATTGGTACCGGACTTGTTCACTCACACCTACAAATTAAAGCTTATCGAGTGGCTTGGTTAGGACAAGTGGCACAAAATTCAAGCAAAATTTAGTCCTAGATATCGAAAATGTTGAGGAAGATTCACAAAATTGTAATGTGAAGCAAATGATCAATGCTATGGTGACACAAGAAACACATACACTGATAGATAGATACATAGATAGATAGATAGATAGATAGATAGATAGATGGGATCCGCTCAACCAAGGAATGAGCACAAAATGTGTTGCCACGGAAAAAGCTTTTTTGCACTGATGCTAGAGATACAGTAACTCGATTGCTCAGATGGGCAAGATACGCTTGTGCACCAACCTAGGAGAGTAAATGTGCTATCTTCAATCCCAGGTATGCTATGTATGTATGCTCCGAGTGTATGTAATATGCAAAATGGCTCAATGCTATTTCTATTGCTTACAAGCTCTTTTGTATCTCCTCTTTTGCTTAAAAGCTTTTTGCTCTCTCTCTCTCTCTCTCTTTTATGCTTGATGCTCAAGCCAAGTATGATATGAGACAAGTATGTAAGATATGCACAGGAGAGACTTATGGCACAATGATGATAGCAAGATGATTGCATGCTAAAACTAGCTATGCGGCGTAAGCGTATCACTAAGGTGCACAAATAGCATGGCCCGGCAATTCTCAACTCGCTAGTCTCAATAGGTAAGGTACGCAATAGGCTCGGGGCAATCAATGCAATGGCAAGGAATATGTACAATGATGTCGTCCAGGTTACTGTCCTTGCATACAGTTGATGTTCTCAAAATGATGAAGTGGTAAATGTTGATGATGACCTCGGGGTGATGATGAGTGGTGGTGATGTCGAAGTCGAACCGTTCCTAAGTACCTGAAACACCTTTGGAAACGAAAAAACCACAAACTCAAAATCTCAAATGTCAAATGGTGGTAGCGGGCATGCGGTGGTGGTGTCGGAGATGGCAATGCAGAAGTGGTGGTGGTGGTTGATGAAGAAGCAACCGTCCCCAAGTAGCTGAGACACATTAGGAGACTCAAGTCACAACTCAAACAACCACAAAAGCTAAGTGGAGCAAAATGGGTTAGGTTATGGAAGGCTATGATGGTTTTGCGGATGATAGGGTGGAGGGCCTAGGCAAAGATGCCAAAATGTCAAAATTTTGATGGAGAAAAATGATGTGGGAACCTATCTAGATGGATGGGGGATGTCAATAGCTACTCAACGAGCTAAAGAACGTCGAAAACGGACTCCGGATGCGAGAGTTATGACTGGAGTGATGAAACGTTGTCAGCTGCTGTAGGGGGGGGGCGTGCGCACGGGGGTAGGAGGCCGTGGGCACGGAGGCCTGTGCACACGGTACAGGTCTGTGGGCACTGGGTGTCCAGAGGTTTTTCGGGGGGCCGTGCGCAGGGGGTCTGGGGCCCGTGGGCACGGGGAGAGTGGAAATTTCGTGATTTTCGTGGCTCAGATTTGAGATGGAGAAGAAATATTGGGGTGGGATTGAGGAGATAGGGGGAAGCCAAGATCTACTTGCCAAACATCAAAATTGTGGATCAAACACAACAAAATCACACAAGAACCAACAAATTGCAAGAAAAATATTTGGGGCTATTTTCGTGGCGATTTTTGAAATTGGGCAAGAACATGCATAATTAGGCTAGAGAACAAGGAGGGGGGCTCCAATTTCATGAGAAACCATGGCTCTGATACCATAATGTTGTAGGGTGGAACCCTAAGTGGAGATCTTTCATGAATTAGAGGGGAAATCCCCAAGAACAAGAAGAACAGAGAGGGGAGTCACAAGAGGAACACTCAAGAACAAGCCCAAATCACACATCCACTAGACTCATGTCCACACAAGATCCACAAAGGTACAAGAACAACAAAAGGAAAGATACAAGATAGAGTTCATCCCAAATCCCAAAGGGAGGTGAGGTCTTGGTGATCCTATGATGGGGATCCTTCCCTAGATGGGGTCTTGAATCCACTAGGGATATTCTCCAATGGAGGTCTTGACCTCCATGGGAGCGGTCTCTCTCTCAAGAGGAGGTACAAGGAGCAAACCTCATCTAGATCATGTCATATCCTTTGCTAACCCTAACATATGGTCTAGGCACGTAATATATAGGCTTGGGGATGAAGTGGACGAAGTGGAGGCCCAACAGCCAAGTCACAGCCGGCCATCCTGTAGGGCTCGTGCGCACGGGGGTCTCGTGTGCACGGTACATGCCCGTGCACATGGGGTGCTCCAGCGCCAGGTTCCTGAGTAGCCCGTGGGCACGGCATCTCGGGGGCCTGTGCGCACGGGTTCGTCTGGGACATGCAGCCTTGGCCCTGGTGCAATCCTTCTCCTTCCTCGTGGATGCTTCTGGGCTCCCTTGATGTGGTCAACCTCGATGATGGTGTACATGTACTCTTGAGCCTGGACTCCTCCTCGATGAATGTGTAGCTACGCTCACACCTATATATGCACACGAGAGAGGGGTCAAGTAGTATACCATCCTCGAAGGATACAAATGGACACGTGCAAAGGAGATGATTCACCTATATGTATGTGAAGTAGATGTGGCATGTGTCACTTGCCAAATGGACTCTTGACATGGGGATGACCGTAGGATACTCCGCATCACAAAAACTGTACTTAAACGGTGTTGCAAAATAGTAGCAACATATCAATAGCTCAGTATGACAAAACACGATCATCTGGATGAAGGGGATACTGACCTGCTTTAGGAAGATTATGATGGGGATCGTAGCAGAAATTAAAATTTTCTATGCATCACCAAGATCAATCTATGGAGTTTACTAGCAACGAGAGGGGAGGAGTGTATCTCCATACCCTTGGAGATCGCGAGCGGAAGCGTTCAAGAGAACGGGGTTGATGGAGTCGTACTCGTCGTGATCCAAATCACCGATGATCCAAGCGCCGAACGGACGGCACCTCCGCATTCAACACACGTACGAAGCGGTGACGTCTCCCATGCCTTGATCCAGCAAGGAGGAGGGAGAGGTTGAGGAAGAAGGCTCCAACAGCAGCACGACGGCATGGTGGTGGTGGAGTGACAGTTCTCCGGCAGGGCTTCGCCAAGCACACGCGGAGGAGGAGAGGTGTTGGGGAGGGGAGGGGCTGCGCCTTGGATGTGGTGCTGCAGCCCTCCCCTCACCCCTCTATTTATAGGGAGAAGGGGGAAGGGGGCCGGCCCCTCTAGATGAGATCTAGAGGGGGGCGGCGGCCAAGGGGGGAGGGAGCTTGCCCCCCAAGCAAGGGGGCGCCCCCCCCTTTAGGGTTCCCCCCAAACCCTAGGCGCATGGGCCCTAGGGGGGTTGGCACCCAGCCCACTAAGGGCTGGTTCCCTTCCACCTACAGCCCATAAGGCCCTCCGGGGCAGGTGGACCCTCCCGGTGGACCCCCGGAACCCCTCCGGTGGTCCCGATACAATACCGGTATACCACCGAATATTTCCGGTGACCGTATGGTGACTTCCCATATATAAATCTTTACCTCCGGACCATTCCAGAACTCCTCGTGACGTCCGAGATCTCATCCGGGACTCCAAACAACATTCGGTAATCACATACAAACCTTCCTTATAACCCTAGCGTCATCAAACCTTAAGTGTGTAGACCCTACGGGTTCAGGAATCATGCAGACATGACCGAGACACCTCTCTAGCCAATAACCAACATCGGGATCTGGATACCCATGTTGGCTCCCACATGTTCCATGATGATCTCATCGTATGAACCACGATGTCGAGGATTCAAGCAATCCCGTATACAATTCCCTTTGTCAATACGGTACTTTACTTGCCCGAGATTCGATCGTCGGTATCCCAATACCTCGTTCAATCTCGTTACCGGCAAGTCACTTTACTCGTTCCGTAATGCATGATCCCGTGACTAACTACTTAGTCACATTGAGCTCATTATGATGATGCAATACCGAGTGGGCCCAGAGATACCTCTCCGTCATACGGAGTGACAAATCCTAGTCTCGATCCGAGCCAACCCAACAGACACTTTCGGAGATACCTGTAGTGCACCTTTATAGCCACCCAGTTACGTTGTGACGTTTGGTACACCCAAAGCATTCCTACGGTATCCGGGAGTTGCACGATCTCATGGTCTAAGGAAATGACACTTGACATTAGAAAAGCTTTAGCAAACGAACTACACGACCTAGTGCTATGCTTAGGATTGGGTCTTGTCCATCACATCATTCTCCTAATGATGTGATCCCGTTATCAATGACATCCAATGTCCATGGTCAGGAAACCGTAACCATCTATTGATCAACGAGCTAGTCAACTAGAGGTTCACTAGGGACATGTTATGGTCTATGTATTCACACATGTATTACGATTTCCGGATAACACAATTAAAGCATGAACAATAGACAATTATCATGAACAAGGAAATATAATAATAACCATTTTATTATTGCCTCTAGGGCATATTTCCAACAGTCTCCCACTTGCACTAGAGTCAATAATCTAGTTACATTGTGATGAATCGTACACCCATAGAGTTCTGGTGTTGATCATGTTTTGCTCGTGGAAGAGGTTTAGTCAACGGATCTGCGACATTCAAATCCGTATGCACTTTACAAATATCTATGTCTCCATTTTGAACATTTTCACGAATGGAGTTGAAGCGACGCTTGATGTGCCTGGTCTTCTCGTGAAACCTGGACTCCTTGGCAAGGGTAATAGCTCAAGTGTTGTCACAGAAGAGAGTCATCGGCCCCGATGCATTGGGAATAACTCCTAGGTCGGCAATGAACTCCTTCATCCGGATTGCTTCATGTGCTGCCTCCGAGGCTGCCATGTACTCCGCTTCACATGTAGGTCCCGCCACAACGCTTTGCTTGCAACTGCACCAGCTGACTGCCCCACCATTCAAAATATACACGTATCCGGTTTGTGACTTAGAGTCATCCAGATCTGTGTCGAAGCTAGCATCGACGTAACCCTTTATGACGAGCTCTTCGTCACCTCCATAAACGAGAAACATATCCTTAGTCATTTTCAGGTACTTCAGGATGTTCTTGACCGCTGTCCAGTGTTCCATGCCGGGATTACTTTGGTACCTTCCTACCAAACTTACGGCAAGGTTTACATCAGGTCTGGTACACAGCATGGCATACATAATAGACCCTATGGCCGAGGCATAGGGGACGACACTCATCTTTCTCTATCTTCTGCCGTGGTCGGGCATTGAGCCGTGCTCAATCTCACACCTTGCAATACAGGCACGAACCCCTTCTTGGACTGATCCATATTGAACTTCTTCAATATCTTGTCAAGGTATGTGCTTTGTGAAAGACCTATGAGGCGTCTCGATCTATCTCTATAGATCTTGATGCCTAATACGTAAGCAGCTTCTCCAAGGTCTTTCATTGAAAAACACTTATTCAAGTAGGCCTTTATACTTTCCAAGAATTCTATATCATTTCCCATCAATAGTATGTCATCCACATATAATAAGAGAAATGCTACACAGCTCCCACTCACTTTCTTGTAAACACAGGCTTCTCCATAAGTCTGCGTAAACCCAAACGCTTTGATCATCTCATCAAAGCGAATGTTCCAACTCCGAGATGCCTGCACCAGCCCATAGATTGAGCGCTGGAGCTTGCATACTTTGTCAGCATTCTTAGGATCGACAAAACCTTCCGGCTGCATCATATACAATTCTTCCTTCAGGAAGCCGTTAAGGAATGCCGTTTTGACGTCCATTTGCCATATTTCGTAATCGTAGAATGCGGCAATTGCTAACATGATTCGGACGGACTTCAGCTTCGCTACGGGTGAGAAGGTCTCATCGTAGTCAACTCCTTGAACTTGTCGATAACCCTTAGCGACAAGTCGAGCTTTATAGATGGTAACATTTCCATCCGCGTCCGTCTTCTTCTTAAAGATCCATTTATTTTCTATCGCTCGCCGATCATCGGGCAAGTCTGTCAAAGTCCATACTTTGTTTTCGTACATGGATCCTATCTCGGATTGCATGGCTTCAAGCCATTTGTTGGAATCTGGACTCGCCATTGCTTCTTCATAGTTCGAAGGTTCACCGTTGTCCAACAATATGATTTCCAGGACAGGGTTGCCGTACCACTCTGGTGCGGAACGTGTCCTTGTGGACCTATGAAGTTCAGTGGTAACTTGATCATGATCGTCATCATTAACTTCTTCTCTAGTCGGTGCAGGCACCACAGAAACATTTTCTTGTGCTGCGCTACTTTCTGGTTCGAGAGGGGTCATCTCATCAAGTTCCACTTTCCTCCCACTTACTTATTTCGAGAGAAACTCTTTCTCCAGAAAGGACCCGTTCTTGGCAATGAAGATCTTGCCTTCGGATCTGAGGTAGAAGGTATACCCAATGGTTTCCTTAGGGTATCCTATGAAGATGCATTTTTCCGACTTGGGTTCGAGCTTTTCAGGTTGAAGTTTCTTGACATAAGCATCGCATCCCCAAACTTTAAGAAACGACAGCTTAGGATTCTTTCCAAACCATAATTCATACGGTGTCGTCTCAACGGATTTCGACGGAGCCCTATTTAAAGTGAATGCGACAGTCTCTAAAGCATAACCCCAGAATGATAGCGGTAGATCGGTAAGAGACATCATAGATCGCACCATATCCAATAGAGTGCGATTACGACGTTCGGACACACCATTACGCTGAGGTCTTCCAGGCGGCGTGAGTTGTGAAACAATTCCACATTTCCTAAAATGTGTGCCAAATTCGTGACTCAAATATTCCCCTCCATGATCTGATCGTAAGAACTTTATTTTCCTGTCACATTGATTCTCAACCTCACTTTGAAATTCCTTGAACTTTTCAAAGGTCTCAAACTTGTGTTTCATTAAGTAGACATACCCATATCTACTCAAGTCATCAGTGAGGGTGAGAACATAACGATAGCCACCGCGAGCCTCAACGCTCATTGGACCGCACACATCAGTATGTATGATTTCCAATAAGTTGGTTGCTCGCTCCACTGTTCCGGAGAACGGAGTCTTGGTCATTTTGCCCATGAGGCATGGTTCGCACGTGTCAAATGATTCATAATCAAGAGACTCCAAAAGTCCATCTGGATGGAGTTTCTTCATGCGTTTGACACCAATGTGACCAAGGCGGCAGTGCCACAAGTATGTGGGACTATCATTATCAACCTTACATTTCTTGGCATTTTGTAGCGACCAGACCTCAAATGGCCTGTGCTGCTGTGCACCAGTGTCATCCCTGGATCAGTAATGCTGACACGCACAGTACAAATGGAGGATTTATAATAGAGTAGCAATCACACACTTATTACATCGAATATCTCCAAAGAGAATAAGTATGATAAACATGGCTTAAGGCCATCTAATAACGATAACAGCGGAAGACTTGGAAGATAAGTGAGTCCATCAACTCCAGCGGCATCACTGAGTATAAGACCACGACCTAAGGCACCTTACTCATCGTCTGAAAAGTCTGCAACATGAAACGTTGCAGCCCGAAAACGGGTCAGCACATAGAATATGCGGGCAATGTAACACATAGAGAGCAATGAAGAATAGTAATGCTATACTACATGCATATATGGCTGGTGGAAAGCTCTATGGTTACAGTTTTGCGAAAAGCCAATTTTATCCTACTTCAAAGGAATAAATTTTATTTAACTATCCTGGTGGTTGTGAAACATTGAGAAGGTACCTCCAACTCAATCCCAATTAAGTGTCATCATTAACCCAACAAAATTAATTAAAAGTAACATAGTGATGAGATTCAAATGATAATCCAGGTTATAGATACTCAAGTTGTCCATAACCGGGGACACGGCTAACCATGATTAGTTTATACACTCTACAGAGGTTTGTGCACTTTTCCGCACAAGACTCGATCGCCTCCGCTTGATTCTCGCACTACATGATGTTTGAGAAACGGATGACCGAGACACAGCCTTTCGGAAACAATCACTCTTTACTCTGGATGGACCGGTACACCTACTTTCCCCTACATCTGCTAGCCCACCTCTTCAAGAGATCCTGTAACCTACTCAACTATGCTAGAGCCCATAATAGCTTGTGGCTGCACACGGAAGTTTCTAGCATGAATAATCTTATGATCCCTTTGAGCCTGGGTGGCGGACCTTATAAAATCAGACAACACTGGGTTCTCCAGGTGCCTCAATCCACCCAGATGTGAGTTTTAGTTGCCACCTTAAGTTGAACCATTATTAACAATCTCACATCTGTCATGAATATCACTCAAACCCAGATCCACGTCTACGAGCATAGCATAGCAATAATAAAAGCAACGTAGAAGTAACTCCCAAGGGTTTGAATAGAAAACAGGTAATAGGTACTACCTCAACTACTTCCCAATACCCACAATTTAATTAGATCCTAATCATGCAATGTGTTTGAGGAATAGATCTAATGCAATAAAAACTGGGTATGGAAGGTATGATCAAAGTGTTACTTGCCTTGCTGATGATCCGCAAAACCTAACGAGTCGAAGTAACAAGCGGCACACTCCGGGTACTCTATCGCAAACAAATAAGCATACCATCAGTACTCATCTAATGCACAGGTAAAACTCGAATGAAAGATCCAACCAGAAAGTTCAACTTAAGAACTCCGGTTTGCAAAAAGAATCAACTCGAAAGAATCAACGAAAGTCAAACGGCGAAAGAAAGAAGCTTCGTTTGCTAATCTGAATCTAGGTCAAATTTTACTGTAGCAAAAACTTGTTTGAGTAGGTTAAACGGAAAGAGAATTGCGAGACGAAACTCTAGGCGCTTGAATCGCCTGATTCCGATAAACGAGCAAGAAGTTAAACAGAATCGAAGATTCGATCAGAAATCGAATCTGAGATAATCGCGGAAAAATCCGACGAAAAAGAAAAACGGACGAACGGTTAAAGAACGGACGTTCGTTAACAGAGAAAAACCGACGAACGCGTTCATTAAAACGAACGGTTCGGTAAACGCTCGCAAAATAATAAAACCGAAAAAACCGATCTAGGGTTTTTTTAAACAAAGGGTTTTTTTTAAAAACGAAAATCGGCAAAGTCAAACGGGGCAGCGGCAGTACCTCGTCGGGGCTCCGGCGAGGCTCCGGCGGGGCTCGGGCTCGGCGGCGGGGTGCGGGGCTCGGGTGGGGGTGCGGCGAGGCGAGGGGCGGCGGCTCCCGGCGGCAAACGCGGCGGCGGCAAGTGCGGGCGGCGGCGGCGGCTCGAGATGAGGGCGGCGGCGGCGGCTTGAGAGGAAAGAGAGAGGGGGGTATTTAAAGGGGGGGCGAGGTGGCTTGGGGGAGGGGTCGGCCGGCGGGTGCCGTGCGGGTGCCGGACTCGGCGGCGGCGCTGGCGTCGTGCGGAGGAAGGAGAGGGCGCGGGTGGGCCGGCGCTCGGCTGGGCTTCGGCCCAGCGGGCGTCGCTCGTTTTTTTTTAAATAAGTTCCACGGAAAATAATTCACAGAAAAATAAATAAAAATCTAGAATAGGGTGAACATTTTTTTAAGTCAAAATAAATATTTTGAAAACATGCAATATTTTTAATGCAATAAAAATTGCAAATAAAATCCAAATAAATTCCAATAAATGATTTTAACATTTTTCCTCCAGTATTTCAATTGTTTTGGAGAAGTCATATTTTCTCCTCTCGTTTATTTTTAAAATGAAATATTTTTCCGGAGGGAAGAATAATTAAAACCAAAATCCTCGTCTTAGTACTTGGTGGAAAATCAAATACAAAAATTCGAGAAAATCCCCAACTCTCTCCGAGGGTCCTTGAGTTGCTTAGGATTTATCGAGGATTTGTCAAAATGCAATAAAACATGATATGCAATGATGATCTATGTATAACATACCAAATTGAAAATTTGGGATGTTACACATTCACACTATGAATATGTGTAACATCACGTTCGAGATTCATTAAGAATAATCCATTGACCAGCGGGGCATGACCATAAAACATATCTCTCATATAAATAGAACAACCATTATTCTTGGATTTAAATGAGTAGCCATCTCGCATTAAACGAGATCCAGATACAATGTTCATGCTCAAAGCTGGCACTAAATAACAATTATTGAGGTTTAAAACTAGTCCCGTAGGTAAATGTAGAGGTAGCGTGCCGACGGCGATCACATCGACCTTGGAACCATTCCCGACGCGCATCGTCACCTCGTCCTTCGCCAGTCTCTGCTTATTCCGTAGCTCCTGCTTTGAGTTACAAATATGAGCAACGGCACCGGTATCAAATACCCAGGAGCTACTACGAGCGCTGGTTAGGTACACATATACCTATACATGTATATCACATATACCTTTGGTATTGCCGGCCTTCTTATCCGCTAAGTACTTGGGGCAGTTCCGCTTCCAGTGACCGTTTCCCTTGCAATAAAAGCACTCAGTCTCAGGCTTGGGTCCATTCTTTGTCTTCTTCCCGGCAGCTTGCTTACCGGGCGCTGCAACTCCCTTTCCGTCTTTCTTGAAGTTCTTCTTACCCTTGCCTTTCTTGAACTTAGTGGTTTTATTCACCATCAACACTTGATGTTCCTTTTTGATCTCCACCTCCGCTGATTTCAACATTGAATATACCTCAGGAATGGTCTTTTCCATCCCCTGCATATTGAAGTTCATCACAAAGCTCTTGTAGCTAGGTGGGAGCGACTGAAGGATTCTGTCAACGACTGCGTCATCCGGGAGATTAACTCCCAGCTAAGACAAGCGGTTGTGCAACCCAGACATTTTGAGTATGTGTTCGCTGACGGAACTATTCTCCTCCATCTTACAACTGTAGAACTTGTCGGAGACTTCATATCTCTGGACCCGGGCATGAGCTTGGAAAACCATTTTCAGCTCTTGGAACATCTCATATGCTCTGTGCTGCTCAAAACGCTTTTGGAGCCCCGGTTCTAAGTTGTAAAGCATGCCGCACTGAACCAGGGAGTAATCATCACTACGTGACTGCCGGGCGTTCAGAACGTCTTGAGTTGCTGGGAAAACAGGTGCATCATCTAGCGGTGCTTCAAGGACATATGCTTTCTTGGCAGCTATGAGGATAATCCTCAGGTTACGGACCCAGTCCGTGTAGTTGCTACCATCGTCTTTCAACTTGGTTTTCTCTAGGAACGCGTTGAAGTTGAGGGCAACATTAGCGTGGGCCATTTGATCTACAAGACATATTGTAAAGGTTTTTTAGACTAAGTTCATGATAATTAAGTTCATCTAATCAAATTATTAACGAACTCCCACTTAGACAGACATCCCTCTAGTCATCTAAGTGATACATGATCCGAGTCAACTAGGCCATGTCCGATCATCACGTGAGACGGACTAGTCATTATCGGTGAACATCTTCATGTTGATCGTATCTACTATACGACTCATGTTCGACCTTTCGGTCTCTTGTGTTCCGAGGCATGTCTGTACATGCTAGGCTCGTCAAGTCAACCTAAGTGTATTGCGTGTGTAAATCTGGCTTACACCCGTTGTATGCGAACGTTAGAACCTATCACACCCGATCATCACGTGGTGCTTTAGAACAACAAACCTTTGCAACGGTGCAAAGTTAGGGGGAACACTTACTTGAAATTTTAGCAAGGGCTCATCTTATTTATGCTACCGTCGTTCTAAGCAAATAAGATGTAAAACATGATAAACATCACATGCAATCAAATAGTGACATGATATGGCCAATATCATTTTGCTCCTTTTGATCTCCATCTTCGGGGCGCCATGTTCATCATCGTCACCGGCATGACACCATGATCTCCATCATCGTGTCTTCATGAAGTTGTCTCGCCAACTATTACTTCTACTACTATGGCTAACGTTTAGCAATAAAGTAAAGTAATTATATGATGTTCCAGTTGACACGCAGGTCATAAATAAATTAAGACAACTCCTATGGCTCCTACCGGTTGTCATACTCATCGACATGCAAGTCGTGATTCCTATTACAAGAACATGATCAATCTCATACATCACATATATCATTCATCACATCCTTCTGGCCATATCACATCACATGACACTTTCTGCAAAAACAAGTTAGACGTCCTCTAATTGTTGTTGCAAACTTTTACGTGGCTGCTATAGGTTTCTAGCAAGAACGATTCTTACCTACGCCAAAACCACAACGTGATATGAAAATTTCTATTTACCCTTCATAAGGACCCTTTTCATCGAATCCTATCCGACTCAAGTGGGAGAGACAGACACCCGCTAGCCACCTTATGCAACTAGTGCATGTCAATCGGTGAAACCTGTCTCACGTAAGCGTACATGTAAGGTCGGTCCGGGCCGCTTCATCCCACAATGCTGCCGAATCAAGATAAGACTAGTAACGGCAAGTAAATTGACAAAATCGACACCCACAACAACTTGTGTTCTACTCGTGCATAGAAACTACGCATAGACCTAGCTCATGATGCCACTGATGGGGATCGTAGCAGAAATTAAAATTTTCTACGCATCACCAAGATCAATCTATGGAGTTTACTAGCAACGAGAGGGGAGGAGTGCATCTACATACCCTTGTAGATCACGAGCGGAAGCGTTCAAGAGAACGGGGTTGATGGAGTCGTACTCGTCGTGATCCAAATCACCGATGATCCAAGCGCCGAACGGACGGCACCTCCGCCTTCAACACATGTACGGAGCGGTGACGTCTCCCACGCCTTGATCCAGCAAGGAGGAGGGAGAGGTTGAGGAAGAAGGATCCAACAGCAACACGACGACGTGGTGGTGGTGGAGTGACAGTTCTCCGGCAGGGCTTCGCCAAGCACACGTGGAGGAGGAGACGTGTTGGGGAGGGGAGGGGCTGCTCCTTGGATGTGGTGCCGCAGCCCTCCCCTCACCCCTCTGTTTATAGGGAGAAGGAGGAAGGGGGCCGGCCCCTCTAGATGAGATCTAGAGGGGGGCGGCAGCAAGGGGGGAGGGAGCTTGCCCCCCAAGCAAGGGGGGCGCCCCCCCCCTTTAGGGTTCCCCCCAAACCCTAGGCGCATGGGCCCTAGGGGGGTTGGCCCCCAGCCCACTAAGGGCTGGTTCCCTTCCACCTACAGCCCATAAGGCCCTCCGGGGCAGGTGGACCCTCCCGGTGGACCCCAGGAACCCCTCCGGTGGTCCCGGTACAATACCGGTATACCCCCGAATATTTCCGGTAACCGTATGGTGACTTCCCATATATAAATCTTTACCTCCGGACCATTCCAGAACTCCTTATGACGTCCGGGATCTCATCCGAGACTCCGAACAACATTCAGTAATCACATACAAACCTTCCTTATAACCCTAGCGTCATCGAACCTTAAGTGTGTAGACCCTACGGGTTCGGGAATCATGCAGACATGACCGAGACACCTCTCTAGCCAATAACCAACAGTGGGATCTGGATACCCATGTTGGCTCCCACATGTTCCACGATGATCTCATCGGATGAACCACGATGTCGAGGATTCAAGCAATCCCGTATACAATTCCCTTTGTTAATTCGGTACTTTACTTGCCCGAGATTCGATCGTCGGTATCCCAATACCTCGTTCAATCTCGTTACCGGCAAGTCACTTTACTCGTTCCGTAATGCATGATCCCGTGACTAACTACTTAGTCACATTGAGCTCATTATGATGATGCAATACCGAGTGGGCCCAGAGATACCTCTCCGTCATACGGAGTGACAAATCCCAGTCTCGATCCGAGCCAACCCAACAGACACTTTCGGAGATACCTGTAGTGCACCTTTATAGCCACCCAGTTACGTTGTGACATTTGGTACACCCAAAGCATTCCTACGGTATCCGGGAGTTGCACGATCTCATAGTCTAAGGAAATGACACTTGACATTAGAAAAGCTTTAGCAAACGAACTACACGACCTAGTGCTATGCTTAGGATTGGGTCTTGTCCATCACATGATTCTCCTAATGATGTGATCCCGTTATCAATGACATACAATGTCCATGGTCAGGAAACCGTAACCATCTATTGAATAACGAGCTAGTCAACTAGAGGCTGACTAGGGACATGTTATGGTCTATGTATTCACACATGTATTACGATTTCCGGATAACACAATTAAAGCATGAACAATAGACAATTATCGTGAACAAGGAAATATAATAATAACCATTTTATTATTGCCTCTAGGGCATATTTCCAACAGATTACCCATAATTCTATAAGTGGTTAGTTGTATTCCACCTTGGGGTCTCATATAATGCCATAGAGGAAATTCGATCCAATCGATAAGGGCAATTCCTTCTATGTGGATGTAGAAAATTTGACTGACTCACCCCAATGTCGTTTTTGTGCAATTCCACTAAAATAAAGCACCTCTATTGGCACGACTTCTACTCGGGCCAGACAATCTTTGAACATGGAGTGAGTGTAATTGACGATACGGCTGCAGTGCTTCTTCGCTCCTCTACACATAATAGGCGCGTTCCTCACTGCAATCAACATGTCCACGTACGAATCAACTTATTCTATCTTGCGTTGATTATTGTACCTAGTTATGACTGTAGGAATACAAGCAGAACGGTGAGGTTAGTTGGCGGCGGGTATGTGCAGCCATATAATTTTGTGTGGTTCTACTAAAATTGAGGTTTGTGCTTCTGATTACACAAATAGAAATGATATAGTTAGAGATAGGCATCCTTGTTTACACAAATATGTAATAGGGTGTGACGCCCCCACCTCGACCATGCACTAATCATACACGCAAATGTGCACGATCAAGATCAGAGACTCACGGGAAGATATAACAACACAACTCTGGACATAAATTCAAACATTAAGCTTTATATTACAAGCCAGGGCCACGAAGGCTCGAATACATAAGTCAGCGAAAGCAACAATATCTGAATACAGACATAATTAAATAAGTTTGCCTCCTGCCTGGTGCCAGATGCGTCTCCAACATATCTGTAATTTTTTATTGTTCCATGGTATTAAAGTACCAATCTTGGATGTTTTATATACATTTACTAGCAACTTTATATCATTTTTGGGACTAACCTATTGACATAGTGCCCAGTGCCAGTTGCTGTTTTTTGCTTGTTTTTTTACTTTGCAGAATATCAATATCAAATGAAGTCCAAAGGCACGAAACGTTTTGGAGATTTTTTCTGGCCAGAAGCCCTGGGAGCCAAAAGGAGCGCATGAGAGGAGGCCCGTGGGCCCACTAGGCACCAGGGCGCGCCAGGGGCCTCCGGCTCGCCCTGGTGGGTAGTGGAGCTCACAGAACCTTCTTGACCTACCTCCGCCTCTATAAATACTCTAAAATCCCAAAAATCCTTGGGCAGTCGAGGAAATATAGTTTCTACTGCCGCAAGTTCCAGAACCACGAGATCCAATCTAGAGGCCTTTTACGGCACTCCGTCGGAGGGGCAACGATCATGGAGGGGTTCTTCATCATCCTTGTTTCCCCTCTGATGATGCGTGAGTAGCTAGATGGATTCTTCTCTCTTTTTGATCTTCAATACAATGTTCTCCTTGATGTTGGAGATCTATTTGATGTAACTCTTTTTTTGCGGTGTGTTTCTTGGGATCCGATGAATTGTGCGTTTATGATCAGTTCTATCCATGAATATTATTTGAGTGTTTGCTGAACTCTTATATGATGATTGTTATAGCCTCGTATTTCTTCTCGGAAATATTGGTTTGCTTTGGCCAACTAGATTGATTTTTCTTACCATGGGAAAAGGTGTTTTGTGATGGGTTCGATCTTGCAGTGCTCATTCAGTGACAAAAAGAGACATGACACGCATGTATCATTGCTATTAAGGGTAAGAAGATGGGGTTTATTCATACTTAAGTTTATCTTATCTACGTCATGTCATCGTTCTTATTGCATTACTCTGTTTTTTCATGTACTAAATACACTAGATGCATGCTGGAAAGCGGTCGATGTGTGGAGTAATAGTAAGAGATGCATGCAGGAGTCGGTCTACTAATCTTGGACGTGATTCCTATATACATGGTCATTGCGTTGGATATCGTCATGATTATTCGCTTTGCTATAATTGCCCAACAGTAATTTGTTTGCCCACCGTATGCTATTTTCTTGAGAGAAGCCTCTAGTGAAAACTACGGCCCCCGGGTCTATTTTCCTATTTTTTATATATTTATTTTATTTTGTGTTCTTGCTATATCTATTTACCAAAAATTATACAATTTAAATTATCTCAATACCGTGGAGGGATGGACAACCCCTCTTACGCGTTGGGTTGCAAGTTTTTGTTGTTAATGTGTAGGTGTTGTTTACATAATGTTGCTTGGTTCTCCTACTGGATTGATTACCTTGGTTTCATAACTGAGGGAAATACTTACTTTGATGTGCTGCATCAGCTTCTCCTCTTCGGGGAAATAACAACGTAGATACAAGCAATCAGGAAGAATTTCTAGCGCCATTGCCAGGGAAACATCATCAACATCTATCAGGTACATACGCATAAACTCTCATCTCCTTGTAGTTACTTTATTTTCCATTTGCCTCTCATTTTCATCTCACCCACTTCTAAAAGGTTTCTTGCAAAAATACAAAAATATTTCCCGTTCGCCTTTTTCTTGTTAGATCTTTTGTCTGCTTGCGATCTTGTTTGTGTCGTCACTATGTCTCAAGAAAATACCAAATTGTGTGATTTTTTCAATACTAATAATAATGATTTTATTAGTACTCCTATTGCTCCTCCCGCCACTAGTGCGGAGTCTTATGATATTAATGTCGCTTTGTTGAATCTTGGTATGAAAGGGCAATTTCTGGTAATCCTAATGAGGATGACGCGTCCCATCTAAACACTTTCGTGGAATTGTGTGATATGCAAAAGAAAAAAGATGTGGACAATGATGTTGTCAAATTAATTTTTTTTTCCTTTCTCTTTGCGGGATCGTGCAAAAATTTGGTGTTCATCTTTGCCACGTAATAGTATTGATTCTTGGGATAAGTGCAAAGATGCTTTTATTACTAAGTATTTTCCCGCATGAAATTTATTTCCCTTAGAGACAAAATTATGAATCTCAAGCAACCATAGCATGAACATGTCGCGCAATCTTGGGAAAGAATGAAATTAATGCTATGTAATTGTCCTACTCATGGTTTAAATCTTTGGATTATTATACAAACGCGGGATTGAATTTTGTTTCTAGAAATCTTTTAGATTCCGTCGCGGGTTGTACTTTTATGGAGATTACTTTGGGTGAAGGTACTAAATTACTAGATAATATCATGGCAAATTATTCACAATGGCATATCAAAAGAGCACCTACTAGTAAAAAGGCTCTTCTGTTGAAGAAATTAGTACTTTGAGTGAAAAAGTTGAGGCCCTTATGAAATTGGTTGCTAGTAAAAATGCTCCTATTGATCTTAATGATGTGCCTTTTTCTACTTTGATTGATCAAAATAATGATGTCGTAGATGTGAATTTTGTCTCACGCTTATAGAGGTAAATTTAATCCTAGGCCTTTTCATGGAAATTCCTCTAATAATTATGGCATTTCCTATGGTAACTTTTCTTATAATAATAATAGGATGCCCTCTGTTCTTGAGAGTAATATTAAAGAATTTATCAATGCTTAAAAAGTTTTCAACACTACGATATAAGAAAAGCTGAATAAGATAAATGATATGTCTAGAAGCGTTGATAGAATTACGCATGATGTAGAATATCTCAAGATTAAAAAATTTCCACCCAAGGTTGATGAATCAATTGAGGCTTTATATGTTTCCATGGATGAAAGTAAGAAGAGAACCGCTATGCTACAAGCTAAAAGATAATTTTTAAAAAAAGTGTTTCCGCCTAATTTTTTGCGTAGTAACAATGAGGATGCTAAGATGATTCATGTTTCTTCTATTGATTCCTTGTTTAGTAATATTAAAATTGACGATAAGAGGACTGAAGAAGAGTCAACTTTATCTAGAAGGCGCCCTCATAATTCAGAAGGTGAAAATCTTGTTGAAAAAATTGATAAAAGTGGGCTTGAAGAGGTAAAAACTTTAGCTAGTCATGTGCCCACTCTTTTGGATTACAAAGTTTTTAATTATGAGAGTTTCTCCTTGATCGAGTGTATTTGTTTGTTGCAATCCATGCTAAATTCACCCAATGCATATGAACGAAATAAAGTTTTTACTAAACATATTGTAGAAGCGATGATGAAAGCTTTAGAAGAAAAGCTAGAATTAAAGATCTCAATTCCCAGAAAATTATATGATGAATGGGAACCCACCATTGAAGTCAAGATCAAAAATTATGAGTGCAATGCTTTATGTGATTTGGGTGCTAGTGTTTCCACAATTCCAAAACCTCTATGGGATGTGCTAGGTTTTACCAAGTTGGAAGAATGTTCTCTTAATTTGCACTTGGCGGATTCTACTATTAAAAAGCCTTTGGGAAGAATTAATGATGTTCTTATTCTTGCAAACAGGAACTACGTGCCCATAGATTTTATTGTTCTTGATATTGATTGTAATTCGTCTTGTCCCATAATACTTGGTAGCCCATTTTTACTTACTATAGGTGTCGTGATTGATATGAAAGAAGGGAATATTAAATTTCAATTTCCATTAAGAAAGGGTATGGAACACTTCCCTAGAACTATAATTAAGTCACCATATGAGTCAATCATGAGAGCAACCTATGGAACAAAAACCAAAGAAGACAATACTTGAATCTATGCATTATGCCTAGCTCGGGGGCGTAAAAGCACAGCGCTTGTTGGTAGGCAACCCAATACTTACCCTTTAATTTTTTTTCTTTTCTATTTTTCAATAATTACGCAATTATTCCTCCGTTATGAATGTGCTTTTTATGTTTTAATTAGTGTTTGTGCCAAGTAATGCCTTTAGGATGGCTTGGGTGATAGTTGATTTGATAATGTTGGAAAGCAAAAACTTTTACGTCCAGTAGCAGAATTGTTAAAAATCACTGGAGTGACGAAAAATTCTGAATTTTTTACACATGATTGATATACAGATTGCCAATGTTTTCCTAAGTTTTCAGAATTTGTGGAGTTACAGAAGTATGGCTAAAGTACAAATTACTACAAACTGTTCTGTTTTTTTACAGATTCTGTTTTCGTTGCATTGTGTGGTTATATTGGTGAATCTATGGATTGTATCGGGGGTTATAAGCCATGGTAAAGTTAGAATACATTAGGTATAATGCAATAATAAAAAATTGAATGGGTTTGCAACAGTACTTAAAGTGGTGATTTGCTTTATTATACTGACGGATCTCATGAAGGTTTTGTTAAGTTCTCTGTGATTGAAGTCTTCAAGTTTTGGGTGAGATCAC
The DNA here is from genome assembly GCF_018294505.1 of Triticum aestivum. NCBI lineage: Eukaryota > Viridiplantae > Streptophyta > Magnoliopsida > Poales > Poaceae > Triticum > Triticum aestivum. The sequence goes on along the minus strand of NC_057799.1, from coordinate 284,822,914 downwards.
GATGGATGAAGGAATAAGGAGTGAAAATAGGCTAAGCTCGGGGATTCCCATGGCACCCGAAGGTAATATTTAAGGAGTACCAAGCAACTAAGCTTGGGGATGCCCCGAAAGGCATCCCCTCTTTCTTCTAATGACTATCGGTAATTTTACTTGGAGCTATATTATTATTCATCACATATCATGAGTTTTGCTTGGAGCATCTTGTATTATATGAGTCATTGCTTGTTTTGCTTCTTAGTTTGTCACAATCATCCTTGCTGGACACACCTATTTGAGAGAGCCATAATGATGCTATGATTTGTTAGAATTGCTCTATGTGCTTCACTTAAATTTTTTGAGCTAGTGCATTGCTCTAGTACTTCACTTATATATTTTTGAGCACGGTGGTGGTTTAATTGTTGAATAAATGATCTCATGCTGCACTTAGATCATTTTGACAGTTAGTAATTTTTGAAGAAATATGCTCTCATGCTTCACTTATATTGTTTTGAGAGTTGAGAAAAAGGAAATTATTTTGAAGAAATTTATTTGAGAGCTTGAAAACTAGCAATGGTAATATACAAATTTATTCCCAAAGTGATAGATATTCAAGGGGGATATAACAAAAACTTTCATGAAGATCATTGGATATTATAAACTTGATTCCTTGTAATAGTTTTGAGATATGGACATAGTAATATGTGAGTCATGTTGGTGACTAAGTATGCTTAGTAAGAATATTGGTGTTAAGGTTCATGATTGTAACATCCTAAAATTCTAAATTTTGGAATGTTATATTAAATAATTAATTATGATTGTTTGTTTGATTGTTATGTGATTGATTGTGTGAACTTGAGTGGAAATTGTAACTTTTCGAAAGTTGAATGAGAGGGAATAAAAGGACTTTCCCCAAACTTTCATCTTGTATTTCGATCTCCATGAATTCAAATTCATTTCATCACAAAACCCTAGAGTGAAGATAATATGACTTCTTCCATTTAAAGAAATGAAAAGGGGTTTGAAAATGATTTGAATTCCATTTGAAATATTTCAAATTTAGAAACTTTATGCCACTCAAGGATTTTCATGAGAGAAGATAATAGGACTTCTTCAAAATATATGAAATAGAGTGGGAAGTGATGAGGAGCACTTTTGAATTTCATTTGGTTCACTTTTGAAAAGTTTTCCATTTTGAGTTTCAAGATAATTTCAAAAAAAGAGAGGATAAAATGACTTCCTCAAATATAAAAGAGTTGGAAGAATTATTAGAATATCATTTGGAGTATTTGAAGTTTATTTGGTATTTATTTTATTGGCAAAAAGTGCATTAATTGAATTACAAAATTATTTTCAAAATTATTTGAGTAGGAATTAATGTTCACTATGATACATATTATCAATAGGGATTTCAGGAATTTATGTGGTATTTTTAGAAATTCGTTTGGATTTGTTTTGGCCTCAAAACTTTCTGTGTAAAAAAAACAGGTGCACCACATGGACCGAGACCTTGTTCGGGCCAGGTGCGCACGAGCCGGCCTGCTCAGGCTTTCGGTCCACAGCCCGTCTAGCCGCCAAAGCGGTACGTAGCCGCCACGCTCGCTCCTCGCCTCTCGCCCGCACTCGCTTACCAGTGGGACCCAGTCCCAGGTCGCCCCCAACCTCCCTCCGCGCCGCTCGGGAGCAGCTCGCCTGCGCTCCCGCAACCGCCGGCCGCCTCTTGCTCAGGATGCGGCTTGTCCCTTGCCGACCCGAGCCCCGACCTCGCCTATAAATGCCCCGGCGGCCCCTTTGCCACACTCGTCGTCCGGCTTCTCCCCACGCCACTCGCACTGCTCGCCCATCCTTTCGGGTCTCGCCAGAGCAACGAAGCTCCACAGCCATTGCCTTGCTCCATCCCGGCCACCCCGACAACCGCCTCCACCGCCATCTTAACGCCCTCGACGAGTCGCACCCATCCATCTAATTAATCGTCGCCGGAGGCCACCACAGCCCCCCCTCGTCCATCACCCGGAGCGTCGCCGTCTTCGCCTAACCCGTCCAGACGTCGCCGACACCCTGCTCCACCACCACACAAAGGCCTGCGTCGCGCTTGATCTGGCCATACTTTCTGCTGCCGCCGGAGCCCGCTGGAGCCGCCGCCCCGTTCGTCACCCGACGCCTGCGCCGCCGTCGTTTGCCATCGTCACCGTTGTGAGCCACTGCCCCTCCCTCGTTCAAATTAGATTAGGTTTTTTTGTTTTGAACCAGAGCGGTTAACCGTGGTTTTAATTAAATTGTCCGGTTTTAGCGAAACCGGTCTGCAGTTTTCTTTTTATTTAGCCGACGCCGCCTTTTGCTTATGGTTCAGCCGTCTGCCGTTTAAGCAAAGCAGCGGACTATTTCCAGCTGGTAGGAAGCTGCCACGTGGCCGAGGACCTATTCACTGTAATTTACTTCACTCTTTAATCCCTGGAATTAGCAGATTAGTCCCTGAACTAGAATAGCCATAACTTTTTAACTGTAGATCCAAATTAGACAAATCCAGCGGCAGTTTGATCACCCTGATTAGATCTATCAAGAGAACTCATCTTTGAAAACTTTTGATAATTTCACATTTGAATTGTTTTAAATTCAAATTCAAACTCAATTCGGCCATATCTCCTAAACCGTAGCTCTGTTTGAATTGATTCATTTTGCATTTTGTCACCGTAGCCAAATCCTATGACCTGGAATTTATCATGGCATTTTTCACATAGCTAGGATCTTTCCATGATAGTTTTACTACTATGCCTTGTATGCGATGTAGTTCACATCATGTTTTGAACCATATGTCACATGTTGTTTTTGCATTTTTTGTTAGTTAAGTGTGTTGTATGTTCATTTGGTTTTTCCGAGCCTTTTTGCTTTGCGTGTTATTTTCATTATCTGAAATGATTGCTTATGTATGTTTATTTACTTTGACGATAGGTTGTCCGGAGTGCGAAGCAGATTATTATCCTTCTGTAGATCTGAACCACCAGTACCAAGGCAAGTTCACATTTGACCATTCTTTCAATTACCTATGTTTTATATACGCACTTAGTCCTTTGCAGTAGGATTGCATGATAGGAATTTTATGCCGGATGGCTATGCTTACACCCAGTAGTTCATTGAGGTAGGTCTGAAACTTACAACATTGTCTCCACCGTTTTACATTATTTTATTTCGCTAAAGTAGACGTGGATTGGGGAGTGATCATTATAAAGTATAAGTGACAATGTAGTAAACAGGACCTAAGATAATTAATGAACTACTTAGGCAGAAATTTGTTTGAATGGTGGTGAAGTACAGTGGGGCACGCATGGGAAAATGCATAGTGGTGCACCAGTAGTGGTCCGTCTGCTCGGGATCAAAGGGATCAAAGTTATTTCCATGTCTAGAAGCTAACGTGTGCATCCACAAGCCAATATGGGCTCTGGCTTAGTTGAGTAGTTAGTGTGAGCTCTTCCGGGATGGGCTAGAAGATGTAGAATGAGTAGGTGTACCGGCCTGTCCGTAGGTTAAGAGGGAATGCTTTCGAAAGACTATGTCTCGATCTTCCGATCATGGAGGTGGTCGAGTCTTGTGGGGAAAAGTCTGCAACCTCTGCAGAGTGTCAACCTAATCGATTAGCCGTGTCCCCGATTATGGGCAACTTGAGCATCTAGTAGTGGAAATGCCGAGAGATCTCATCCCCCTTAATTAAATCGGTTGGGTTTAAATGAAACATTGGGAATGGATTGAGTTGGGTTTGCCAACTCATCCTTTGCTATTTTGTAGTAGTAGAATAATATCTTATTGTACGGAAAAACTTTCTTTTTGCAAAACTAAACTTAGAGCTTTCCACCAAACAAAATGATGTAGTGTGGATACCCTTGGGCCGATATTTCACGATTGGAGCGGATCCTATGAAGAACACGTGGGGAAACGCGAGGGGAAAACGAGAGGAAACACTCAAATCAACGAAAAACGATCACACATGTGCTAGATCCATGAACATAGAGAGTGATACAAGATTCAAACGCAATAAAGGACGATACAAAAGGTCTTCTCCACGAGGAGGTCTTGAGGGGTCTTCCCGTGATGGGGTCTTGAATCCACTTGGGGGATCTTCTACGTAAAGGTGGTGAACTCTGATGAAGAAGGTATCAGGTGGATGAGCAAAGCTCTATCTCTCAAATGAGCTAATCCGCTGCTGACCTAGGAAAGATGGAGGGGAAGGAGTATATATAGTCTAAGTGGACGAAGGGGTACATGGGCCTCGGCCCAACATGCCGTCAACACACAGGCGTCGGACGTCCAACAGCTACCGGTCGTCTGGTGGCTCGCGAGGGTCCGGACGTCTGGCACTTGTCCAAAGTCCGACATTTTGGCTCTGGATGGTCGGCGTTGAATTTCCGGCCGGCGCCGGACGTCCGGGGCGTCGGTCGTCCGGTGGTGTCCATACTTCTAACGTATTGGTGTTGTGATGGTGGTGCTGGTGGTACGGAGGGGCTTGGTCATCCGGGGGCTGGATCATGTCGGACGGCCGGTCGGTGTTGGTCATCCGGTCACTGGAGCGTGCGTAGGCTAGGACTCGGCTGGCTGGCTAGAGCTCCCAGGCGTCGGATGTCCGATGAGTACCAGTCGTCCGGCGGCTGTCAACTTCAGGCAGCTTCTTCTCTTGGTCCTTGTACTTGGTGTCCTCGCCGTCTTGTCTGCTGGATGTAGTTGCTCCATGGATATCCTCTAAGTACCTCATCATGCATAAGGTTTCTTCTTGAGGTACTGTCTCACATGTAGAAAGTGGCAGCTCAGAGAGGAGCGAGTTCACCTTATCTTCAATAGCCTTTGCTCGAGCTCTTGGCATTGGTCCAAGTGGTGTCGTGAGAGACGTAGGTAGGTCCATGGTGATGACCAAAGGATGCTCCGCATCATCTCCCCCCCCTTGGGAAAGATCCGAACTCGGATCAAAAGCATCATCACCATAGTAGGGAGAGAGATCTTTGACGTTGAAGGTGTCGCTAACAAAGTACTTGTCATGTGGGATGTTGATCTTGTAGGCGTTGTTGTTCTAGCATTCAAGCACCTTGAAGGGTCCATGGGCTCTCGGTAGAAGCTCGGACTTGCATTCGTTGGGGAAGCGGTCCTTGCGAAGGTGTAGCCACACAAGATCTCCAATGTTGAATATCATGGGATGCTTGCCGAAGTTGATCTTGGCCGCGAGGCATTGTACTTGGCGCTCGATGGTGTGGCTTGTATCTTGGTGCATCTTCTTGAGGTAGATTGCTCGGGTGCTTGCATCCATATTGACTCGCTCTTGTAGTGGTAGAGGTAGGATGTCCAATGGGGACAACGGGTTGAAGCTGTAGACGACCTCAAAGGGGGACTTTCCGATAGTAGAGTGTCTTGCGCGATTGTAGGCGTACTCGGCGATGGGTAGGCACTCTTCCCACTCCTTGATGTTCTTCGTGATCAACACGCGTAGAAGGGTAGATAGTGTCCAGTTCGTGACCTCCGTTTGGCCGTCAGTTTGAGGATGGTATGCTGAAGAGAACAAAAGCTTGATTCCGAGCTTGGCGCATAATGTCTTCCAAAAGTAGCTTAGAAACTTGACGTCGGGGTCCAAGACAATTGTCTTCGGCACTCCGTGGAAGCGCAAGATTCCTACAAAAAATATTTGCAACATGTGAAGCATCGTCTATCTTGTTGCATTGGATGAAATAAGCCATCTTAGAGAATCGGCCCACAACAACAAACATGGAATCTTTGCCGTTTCTAGTTCTAGGTAAACCAAGCACAAAGTCCATACTAATATCTTCCCATGGGTGATATGGAATTGGAAGTGGAATATAGAGACCATGGGGTTGAGCTTTAGACTTAGATTTGTGACATGTAGAGCATCGGTTGGTGTAGCGTGAGACATCGCAGAACATCTTCGGCCAAAAGTAGTTCTTGGAGAGCGTGGCGAATGTCTTGTCGCGTCCGAAGTGTCCCATAAGTCCTCTTCCATGAGATTCTTGCAAAAGTAACCAACGAAGAGAAGACTCGGGGATACACAGTTTGTCAGCTCTCATAAGATAATCATCTTTGATGTAATAGCGTTCCGAAGACGTATGCGTCAAACATTTGCATAAGGGATAGCAAAAAGTAGGTTCATGTGCATATAAGTATTTTATGTGCTCAAAACCAATGGCATTCAATTCAAGTTGGGTAACAAGCTTGCATCTACGGGAAAGCACACCCGCCACAACGTTTTCGTTACCTTTGATGTACTTGATGACATAAGGAAATGACTCTATGAATTCACTCCACTTAGCATGACCCTTAAGATACTTAAGTGTTTCATGATCCATGTGAAGAATGAACTCAAGGGGGCGGAGATAATGCTCCCAAACATGCAAGACTCTCACTAAAGAATATAACTCTTTGTCATATATGGGGTAATTGAGTTGCGCTCTGAAAAGTTTTTCACTAAAGTAAGCGATGGGGCGCTTCTCTTGCATTAACACACCTCCTATGCCATAACCTCTAGCATCGCAATGTATCTCAAATGGTTTATCAAAGTTGGGAATTCAAGCAAAGGGGCATGAGTAAGCAAATTCTTAAGCTCATTAAATGCGATATCTTGGGATGGTCCCCAAATAAAAGGTGCATTTTTCTTACTCAAAGCATGCAAGGGGGATGCAATAGTGCTAAAGTTCTTAAGGAATCTACAGTAGAAGCCGGCTAGACCAAGGAAGCTTCGCACTTGTTGCAAGTTGGTTGGTTGAGGCCAAGTTTTAATATCATTGATCTTAGATTCATCTACATGAACACCCTTAGAAGACACAACGAAACCCAAGAAAACGAGATTATCAACACTAAAAAGGCATTTGTCCATATTAGCATAAAGGCGATCTTTTTTAAGAGTTTGCAACAAGGTTCTAAGATGGGTGACATGATCTTCGAGAGATTTGCTAAACACAATAATATCATCGAAATACACCACATCAAATACGCCAATGTAAGGGCGAAGAATAAAATGCATGCCACGCATAAAGGTGTCGGGTGCTTCGGATAAACCCATTGGCATGACCAACCATTCATACAAGCCAAACTTGATTTTAAAAGTGGTTTTCCATTCATCACCTTCTTGGATGCGTATTTGATAGTAGCCACTTTTAACATCAATTTTAGAGAAAAATGTGGCTCCGCTAAGCTCGTCAAGCATGTCGTCTACGCGTGGAATGGGGTAGCGATATCTAATCTTGATAGAATTGCTAGGATGACACATCGGAACACATGTGAAATATACCATCTTTCTTGGGAACAAGGATTACCGGGACGGCACAAGGGCTCAAGCTTTCTCGTACATGGCTATTGTCGATGAGTTGTTGTACTTGCCATTGGATCTCCTTGGTTTCCTCGGGGTTGACGCGTTAGGGAGCCTTGTTAGGAAGAGGTCCTCCGGGGATGAGGTCGATGCGGTGTTCGATGCCTCAAAGAGGAGGTAGACCCGGGGGTAGCTCATTGGGGAATACATCTTGGGATTCCTGCAATAGAGAAGATAACACTAAAGGTAGATTGTGAGAGGTGTTAGTTTTAGGTGCCTCGTCCTTGGATAATAGGACACAGTGCATAACACTTGATGGGTTCTCACACACTTCTCCCATCTCAAGTTTGGTAGCGAATAGCACTCGGTTTTTCTTGTCGCTCATCGTGGAGGCACTCAATTTTGGCTTCTGGCGCTCACTCTCTTTTTGGTGGTTCGCTCTCTCACTATTTTCTCCATGTTGGTTTGTAGCTTGCTTGTCGGCAATCACTTGGCTTGGAGACATAGGTCATAGCACATACTCCTTCCCTTTCATCTTGAAGCTATAGTGATTGGTTCGCCCGTTGTGGATGACGCCACGGTCAAATTGCCAAGGTCGTCCAAGTAGGAGGTGGCAAACGGACATAGGAACGACATCACAGTCCAAAGTGCCTTCATATGCTCCGTTCTTGAAGGAGACTTGGACCATATTTTCCACTTGAATTGTGCTGGAGTCGCTAAGCCATTGGACCTTGTAGGGATGCGGGTGCTTCATCTTGACCAATTGGAGCTTGGAGCATAGTTCTTCACTTGCCAAGTTATGGCAACTTCCTCCGTTGATGATGACCTTCACGGACCATCCATTGATGCCCTCCTTTGTGTGCAAGATATGGCATCTTTGGTCTTCGTCTTGTTGATGTTGAAGAGTCAAGACCTTGGAGACAACGAGAGCGGGGCTCGAACCTTCGTCACAAAAGACTTGGTCATCTTCATTCACTTGCCGGTGCATAGCCACAATCTCAAGGGCTTCCATTTCTCCTTCACTCATGGAGTCGTATGTACCATCGTCGTTGAAGATCATGGTGCACTTGTTGGTACACTCGAAGGACTTGTGGCCTCGGTCGTCGCATGTGAAGCATTTGATGGAACTTGTCTTGATGATCTCATCCGGCGGAGTCGTAGATGATGAAGCTCTCAGCTTGAATTTGCTTGTAGTAGGAGGACGACTTGAAGTTGTCGAAGTTTTCTTGTTACTTGACTTGTCGACTTTGCTTGTAGAAGGTTTGGTTCAGGTATAAGTTGGTGTAGTCATCAAATCTTGAGTGTATGAGCCATATGTCTTGGAAGAGTACTTAGCATATTTGAAGTCATCTTGCACTTGTCGCTCCGCTTTTGTAGCTTGGTGCACTAGCTCGATGAGGTTTGAGTATGGTTGGAAGTCGGCAATTTTCTTGATAGGGTGATTGAGTCCATTCAAGAAACGTGCCATAGCTTGCTCCTCATCTTCCGTGACATTAGCTCGTATCATGGCAATCTCCATTTCCTTGTAGTAGTCTTCAACGCTCTTTGTTCCTTGCTTGAGGAGTTGTCGTCACTTGAAGAGGTCGCGGTTATGGTATGTTGGCACGAAGCACGCTCGCATGACATCCTTCATTTGATCCCAAGTTTTTATTTCTGGTTCACCTCTTGCTTCTCGATGCTCAATGACTTGCTCCCACCAAATGAGGACATAGTCTTGGAACTCAAGGGATGCCATGGCTATCTTCTTCTCTTACTCATAGTTGTGCAAACGAAAGATCTTGTCAACCTTCAATGCCCATGAAAGCTACTCTTCGGGATCATTGCTTCCGAAAAACTTGGCCATGGTTAACTTGAGTTTGCCGTAGCATTGCTCTTCATTGTGTTGGGGTCGAGGGTGATGACGTCCTTCACGAGGAGGATTGTCTCCCTCAACTTGCTCTTGGCGTGGAGGATTTTCATTGTCTTATTGCTCTTGGCGAAGTTGAGGTCCTTGTTGAGCTTGTGGAACTTGTCGATGCAATCGTGCTTGATAGTTCCTTTCTTGAACTTCGTCGCGGAGTGCTTCTTCTTGCTCACGAGTAGGTCGGTTGCATGCGGCGACGGCATGACTTGTATCTTGGAGGGCATGTTGCGCCTCAAGTGCTTGAGCTTCACGCTGTTGTTGCTATAGACAGAGAGCTTCACCGTCTTGCTCGTCTTGGTGTTGGCATGCTCGCTCTTCCTCTTGTGGGCATAGGTGTTGCCGTTCTGGGCTTGCGCAAAGGTAGCTTGATTTTGGCGATGTCGACGTTCTTTCCCTAGAAGTTGCTCTTTAGGATCGGTTTCGTGTAGAGGATTACGATTTGCTTGATGGTCTTGGTGCCCGTCTCGACGAAGAGTGTTCGACGTTGGTGTACTTGAGCCGGAGATGGTGTCGTCGGAGTGTCGACTCGAGCGGCTCCGTCTTGAATATGACGAAGTGGTAGAAGAGCGGTTGACCAACAAGGCATGAATCTCGTCCATTCTTGCATTGTTCTCTTGTTTTTGTTCATCGAGCTTGTTGTCGAAGTAGTCTCTTGTACGTTGCTCGGAATGTCGCAAGTCGGTGGCGAGATTGTCGATGTGGTGGCTCAATGCTAGTTGTTCTTGATGCAATGCTCTTTGTGTACCGAAGAGGTGGTTCTTGGTGACATAGGTGTTTGGGTCCTCGTCTTGCTCGATGAAGAGTGGGTTGGTAGAAGTAGTTGGCCTATCCATCATTCCAAGTAAATATGTGAGTGGAAGAAAGGAAGAACAATACCAAATGTACCTTGACCGATGTTGAGAATGGATCAAAGATCACTCAATGATGTAACAAGGAAATAGCACAATTGGTACCGTATCTCGTCAATCTCTCAGACCTACACAACGACAGCTTATGGTGGAGCTTGGCTAGGACGGTGACACAAAATTTATGCAATTGTTAGTGAGACTCAATAATGTTGAAAAAGATTCGCAAATTTGCAAATGCAACAAGTAGACCAATAGCATGATATGATACACGGAAACACACACATGGATAGATAGATGGGGTCGTGCAACCAAGGAGTGAGCCAAAATGTGGAATCCACGAAAATGCTCTTGTTGCACAACGCTGGAGAGACGCTAGCTCGATTGCACCATAGGCGGATACAAAGCTTGTGCACAACCTACTAAGCAAAATGCGACGACTTCTATCCCAAGTATGCTATATGTATGGTGTTCCTATGATATGATCCAAGATGATCGAGTATGACAATCTTAATGTAGTATGATGATATGGTTCTTGCTTAGAAGCTCTTTGCTTATCTTTTCCTTTTGCTTAAAAGCTTGTTTGGCTCTTTCTCTTGTGAGCTCTTTCTTTGGCCTCTTATGCAAAACTTCACGAACCAAGATAGAAATTGTGTATATGTTATTACAACCTTGTGACACAAGAGATGATACCACAATATGTACCAAGATGATATGGTATGAATGCAATGGGAGCTGGGATCACTAATGTGCACAAGTAACATTGTCGGCAATACTCAATGGCTAGTCTCGATAGGAAAGGTACGCAAAATGGGCTATGTGGTTGTCAACGCAATGGCAAGGAAGTATACAAAGATGTCGTCGAATTTACCATCCTTGCTTACGGTTGAGGGTGTCAAAATTGTGGAGCGGTTGTTGTCGGTGACGAGTCCATGTCGAAGATGAGCGGCGGTGATGTCGATGTCGAACCGTCCCTAAGTTGCCGAAATGCGTTAGGAAACGGAAACCGCAACTCAAATTCTCAAAGTGTCAAAATTTCAGAGTTGGTAGTGGGTAAGCGATGGTGTTTGCAAAAAGCGGTGGTGGTTTGCAAGAGCGTATGCGGAAGTGGTAGAGGAATCGGAGTGTGCGAATGCGGAAGTGGAAATGGACCGGTTGGACTGAAGAAATTCAGTTTCATCAGGGATCATCGGACATCTGGTGGTGGTCGGACGATCGGTGGTTGTCGGATATCCGGAGACTTTCGGATGTCCGGTGCCTGGGCGATTTTGGGCACGGGATGAACTTCTAGGATTCGTGGTGGAGGGGCAAAATTTGGTCAAAATTGGACGAATTTGTGGATGGAAACGGGGAAGAAGATGGGGAAAAACTAGATCTACCTGCTACACACGAAACCCACAGATCAAATCCAACAAACCTTCATCAAATCCAACAAATCACAAAAGAATTGGAGCTATTTTTGGTGGGGTATTTTCGAAATTGGGACAAAATCAACAAAACAAGTCTAGAAAACAAGGGTATGGGCTTCAAATTTATGATCAACCAAGGCTCATGATACCAAATGATGTAGGGTGGATACCCTAGGGCCGAGCTTTCACAATTGGAGCGGATCCTACGAAGAACGCGTGGGGAAACACAAGGGGAAAATGCAAGGAAACACTCAAATCAACGAAAAATGATCATACATGTGCTAGATCCAAGAACATAGAGAGTGATACATGATTCACACGCAACAAAGGACGATACAATAGGTCTTCTCTGCGAGGAGGTCTTGAGGGGTCTTCCCGTGATGGGGTCTTGAATCCACTTGGGGGATCTTTTCCGTAGAGGTCTTGAACTCCGATGTACAAGGTATCAAGTGGATGAGCAAAGCTCTATCTCTCAAATGTGCTGACCCAAGAAAGATGGACGAGGAGGAATATATGTAGTCTAAGTGTTCGAAGGGGTATATGGGCCTCGGTCCAACACGTTGTCAACACACAGGCTTCGGACGTCCGACAGCTACCGGTCGTCCGGTGGCTCGTGAGGGTCCGAAGATCCGGTACTTATCCGAAGTCCAACGTTTTGGCTTGGGATGGTCGGCGTTGGATTTCTGGCCGGCGCTGGACATCCGGGCGTCAGTTGTCCGGTGGTCTCCATACTTCAGACGTTTTGGTTCTGTGATTGTGGTGCCGGTCGTCCGGAGGGGCTCGGTCGTCCGGGGGCTGGAGCATGTCGGACGTCCGGTCGGTGTCGGTGTCGGTCGTCCGGTCGCTGGAGCGTGCATATGCTGGGACTCGGCTGGCTAGCTAGAGCTCCCAGGCGTCGGACATCCGACGAGTACCGGTCGTCCGACGACTGTCAACTTCAGGCAGCTTCTTCTCTTGGTCCTTGTACTTGGTGTCCTCGTCGTCTTGTCCGTTGGATGTAGTTGCTCCATGGCTATCCTCTAAGTATCTCATCATGCATAGGGTTTCTGCTTGAGGTAGTAGCCGTGTCTCACATGTAGAAAGTGCCAGCTCGGAGAGGAGCGAGTTCACCTTATCTTCGGTAACCTTTGCTCGAGCTCTTGTCATTGGTCCAAGTGATGTTATGGGAGACGTAGGTAGGTTCATGGGGATGACCAAAGGATGCTCCGCATCACAAATTGCATGTGCAAATAGGTTCATTATACTTATGATGTGACTTGCCAGTACATTCAATGTACTGACCTATATGGCTGCAATGTATCATGTTGCAGATATATCCGACGAGGATTGAGGTGCGACAGGTCAATGTTCTACACTCAACCTTTGCTCATGGAGTTTACGGACTCATTTACTACTTTGCCTCCGAAGTATTTGTTTCATTTGGCATTATGCCCTATTTTGATTATATTGCTCCTGGACTAGCGATGTAATAAAGAGATGTGTGTTACTTCTGTTATTTCATCGAGTACTGTGTGTGCTAGCAAGTCGATCCAAGGACTAGCAAGGTAAGCACAAAGACTTTGACTCTTACCAGGTCGGGTCGCTACAGTGATTCCCTATGCAAGCACGAAAGTCAATAGTTATGCAATGAAGTTATATCCTACTTGTGGTGCATTATTCAGTGTTAGTTATGCTTAATGCTCATTTATGATCATTTTTGTTTCTTGGTTGGTCGCTTCTCAATCTATTTACTAGCCTTCATTTGTACTAAGTGGGAATACTGCTTATGCATCCAACTCTAATTTTCAAAATGAATTTCCTTTTTGTGTGCCCGTACCGCTCATGAAGCGGCAGGTGGTGGCCAATATTTTCCATGCTGGATATGTTATTCTCAAGGTGAGTGTTTATTCACTTGTCATTGCATGAGAGTATGGCAAGTAATAGGGATGCCCAGTCCCAAAATGAAATAAAATTATCTGTTGTCAATAATAAATTCCTTGAAAAGTGTTGGTACGGAAAGCACCCGTGGATACGGCTAGCCATGGATTGTCAAAGAATGGTGGAAAAGGAAATAAACTTTATTTTATGTTTGGGAACCACCTATGATTTATCTAGCATGGAAAGTATTGGGAATTCTCGGTCGTTTTCGTTGACAGGAAAAGCATGTCTCTCATCACAATTTTTATCTCTCAATTTAATCTATGAGCTCTGGCACGTCTACAAATCTCTGCTTCCCTCTGCGAAGGGGCTATCTATTTACTTTATGCAATTTTTATTTTTATATGAGTCTCCAGCTTCTCTTATAAGGCACAAACTAGGGAACACTATTACCATACTTGTGCATTGAATATATCTAATATTTGAGTGTGTTTCATGAATAGATAAATGACTGAGCATAATGGGCTAGGGATAGCTTTCTTTAGTGTTGATATTTTGAAAGACATGGTTGTTTGTTGAAATGATTGAGTATTGATGTCTTCATGTCAATTATAGACTATTGTTTTGAATCATCTAAAAGTCCAAATGTCCATGCTACAAAAGAAAAGAATATGTGATGAACATGTTAGGCAGCATTCCACATAAAAAATTCTATTTTTATCATTAACCTACTTGAGGACGAGCAGGAATTAAGCTTGGGGATGTTGATACATCTCCAACGTATTTATAATTTTTTATTGTTCCATACTATTAAAGTATCAATCTTGGATGTTTTATATACATTTACTAGCAACTTTATATCAGTTTTTGGGACTAGCCTATTGACATAGTACCCAGTGCCAACTGTTGTTTTTGCTTTTTTTACTTTGCAGAATATCAATATCAAACGAAGTCCAAATGCTACGAAACCTTTTGGAGATTTTTTCTGGCCAGAAGACACCCTAGGAGCCAAAGGAGCACACGAGAGGAGGCCTGTGGGGGCCGCTAGGCACCAGGGCGCGCCAGGGGCCTCTGGCGCGCCCTGGTGGGTAGTGGAGCCCACGGGAACCTTCTTGACCTACCTCCACCTCTATAAATACTCTAAAATCCCAGAAACCCTAGGGGAGTCGAGGAAATAGAGTTTTGGCCACCGCAAGTTCCAGAACTAGGAGATCCAGTCTAGAGGCCTTTTCCGGCACTCTTCTAGAGGGGGCAACGATCACGGAGGGGTTCTTCATCATCCTTGCTTCCCCTCCGATGATGTGTGAGTAGTTTAGCACAGACCTCCCGGTCTGCAACCAGTAGCTAGATGGCTTCTTCTCTCTTTTTGATCTTCAATACAATGTTCTCCTCGATGTTCTTGGAGATCTACTTGATTTGATGTAGCTCTTTTTTGCGGTGTGTTGTTGGGATCCGATGAATTGTGAATTTATGATCAGTTCTATCCATGAATATTATTTGAGTCTTTGTTGAGCTCTTATATGCATGACTATTATAGCCTCGTATTTCTTCTCCCAAATTTTGGTTTGGTTTGGCCAATTAGATTGATGTTTCTTGCCATGGGGAAGAGGTGCTTTATGATGGGTTCGATCTTGCGGTGCTCAATCTTAGTGACAGAAAGAGACATGACACGCATGTATCGTTGTTATTAAGGGTAACAAGATAGGGTTTATTCATACGTGAGTTTATCTTGTCTACATCATGTCATCGTTCTTATTGCATCACCCCGTTTTTCCATGAACTTAATACAGTAGATGCATGCAGGATAGCGGTCGATGTGTGGAGTAATAATAGTAGACGCAGGCAAGAGTCGGTCTACTAATCTTGGATGTGATGCCTATATACATGATCATTTCCTTGGATATCGTCATGATTATTCGCTTTTCTATCAATTGCCCAACAGTAATTTGCTTACCCACTGTATGCTATTTTCTTGAGAGAAGCCTTTAGTGAAAACTACATCCCCCGGGTCTATTTTCCTATCATATTAAGCCAAAAATACCTTGCTGCAATCTTTCTTTATTTTGTTTTGTTTTTTTCTTGCTATATTTATTTACCAAAACCTATACAATTTAATTTATCTCAATACCGTGGAGGGATTGACAACCCCTCTTACGCGTTGGGTTGCAAGTTTTTGTTCTTTGTGTGCAGGTGTTGTTTACATAGTGTTGCTTGGTTCTCCTACTGGATTGATAACCTTGGTTTCATAACTGAGGGAAATACTTACCTTTGTTGTGTTGCATCATCCTCTCCTCTTCGCGGAAATACCAACATAGATACAAGCAATCAGGGCCTCCTAACTACTCCTGGTCATCGGTGGTCTCCACGTAGTAGTAGGCTCCGTCGGGGTAGTAGTAGTCATCGGCGGGATCAGCTAGCTGCTGGGATCCATTATCTGATCGCGGCAATCGGGCAAAGGGGGAAAAGGTAGCAAAGCAACCGAGAGTACTCATCCACACTAATCGCAAGACTTACATTAGATCTATGCTTAGTATGCATCAGTATCAACGGGAAGGGGTTGTATCTGTGGACTATACTACAGAATGTCAAAGTATAGGGGTAAGGCCTAGCCTATCGAAGATTAGCATCTTGCAGCAACAGAAGAGAGTAGAGTAACATATCATATAGTAACAAGTATATAATAGCAACACCTAGTGATAGAGGCGAAGGTGTCCCGATGTTTCGATGAGATAGCTATCATTTTCTGTGGGAGTGGACCTTGACAATCCGACTACGAACGTGTGAGACGTCGCGCCTTAGCAATCGCTAAACCAACTTCCGAGGGGTTATTGACCACGCCGAGGCATGATCAACCTGACCACGAGGGTCTATTTCCTGCGAGCAAACAAAGAACAAGCAAGAAACTGAGATTGCAATCTAGATATTGCGAATATAAGAGGAATGATTTATTGATGAAAATGGGGTTCTGTGGCGTCTTGGTTTGGTCGTTGAACACAAACTAAGTACCCGAAGTTGCAGCTATGGCGAACTTTTAATCTAACCAAAACCAAAAGCCTAAACGACACCCTAAGGGCTTTATATATGGAGGAAGAGGGGGAATTTCATGGCCCCTTGAAGGAGGGATCTGAAACCAACCCTAACTCTGTTTTCCCCATACATACGGACTCTAAAAACAACCTATACTTCAGTATTTCGAAATTACATGGGCCTGGCCCAATAATAAGCTGACGCAACACCTATAATAGCGTCTCGACGATATTTAGGAAGTGGCATCTTGTATATTTCTTCCATGGCTTCATGCACTCATTATGGTGGCTTCAAAGTCCTAAAATCATCAATTGTAACTCTGTTCTTGTTCCCCTTGCGCATGCCATCATCTCCATGCTTGATCTTGCTCCAATGTTCATCCTTCTTGTCCAAGCTAGGCCCTTCATTTGTAAGCAAGACAAATTTATCCAATTTAGGCAGCATCATATTCTCATTAACATTAGAATCATTACCAAGAAACGGAAGTACCTGGTGATTTAATTGGCATGCGCGAGCTCTAGTAATTGGTCTAGTATGTATAGCAGCAGTGGTTATGGATGTAACAATGGTATTGATGTCCTCATCATCCTCCCCTTCTTGAAGTGAAGTCGTCCTCGACGAAAGCTCATCGTCCTCACCGAAATAAGGCTTCAAATCTGCAATGTTAAAAGCGGGACTAACCCCAAATCTGCAGGCAGCTCAAGTTTATATGCATTATCATTTATTTTCTCGAACACCTTAAAAGGACCATCAACACGTGGCATTAGCTTTGATTTGCGCAAATCAGGAAACCTATCCTTACGCAAAAGTAACCAAACAAGATCTCCAGGTGCAAAGACAACATGTTTTCTACCTTATCTCCAGCAAGTTTATATTTAGCATTCATGTGCTCAATATTTTCCTTAGTTAACTCATGCGTTTTTAAGATCAATTCAGCACGTTGTTTAGCATCAAAATTAACCTTCTCCAAAGATGGAAGAGGCAACAAATCAATAGGTGCACGAGGTAGGAAACAATATACAATTTCAAAAGGGCACATCTTAGTAGTAGAATGCAGCGAACAATTATAAGCAAATTCAGTATGAGGCAAGCATTCTTCCCACATTTTCTTGTTATTCTTCAAAACAGCCCTAAGTATGTAGACAATGTTCTATTGACTACTTCTGTTTGTCCATCAGTTTGGGGGTAACAAGTAGAACTAAAAAGCAGTTTAGTCCCTAACTTAGCCCATAAACATCTCCAAAAGTGGCTAAGAAATTTAGTATCATGATCTGAAACAATAGTATTTGGCACACGATGCAAGCAAATAGTTTCATGAAAGAACAAATCAGCAACATTAGCAGCAGCATTGCTTTTATGACATGGTATAAAGTGTGCCATTTTTTTACCATGACAACAAATATGCTATCCCTCCCCTTCTTTGTTTGAGGTAAACCCAGAACAAAGTCCATAGATACATCCTCCCATGGAACACTAGGTACATGCAAAGGCATATATAAACCATGAGGATTGAGTCGTGATTTAGCTTTTTTGAGATGTAGTGCAGCAAGCAACAAAGTGCTCAACATGCTAATGTGGACATCAATACCATTGTTACACCCACAGTCCCTGCTGCTATACATATTGGACCAATTACTAGAGCTCACGCACGCCAATTGAATTACCAGGTACTTCTGTTTCTTGGAGACAATTCTAATGTTCATGAGAATATGATGTTGTCCAAATTTGATACATTTGTGTTGATTACTAATGAAGGGCCTAGCATGGACAAGAGGGATGAACACTGGAGCAGGATCAAGCCTGGAGATGAAGGCATGTGCAAAGGGATCCAGAATGGCGTTTCTAGTGCATATTTGAGCACTTTGAAGCCTATGTGATGTCCTACAAGGACATGGAATAAATATACAAGATGCCCCTTCATAACTTTCGTCCATAGCTTAATTTAGGTGATGTGCCACCTTATTTTTGGGCCAGACCCATGTAATTTCGAAATACTTAAGTATGTTTTTAGAGTTCGTATGTGTGGGGAAACATAGTTTAGGGTTGGTTTCGGACCCCTCCTACAAGGGGTCACGAAATTCCTCCTACTCCTCCATATATACAGCACTTAGGGCATCATTTAGACTTTGGGTTTTTTTTAGATTAAAAGTTTGCCATAGCTGCAACTTCGCGTACTTCGTTTTTGTTCAACGACCAGAGCAAGACGTCACAGAACCACACCTTGATGAATACAGCTTTCATCTTATATTCGCAATATCCAGAGTGCAATCTTAGTTTCTTGCTTGTTCTTCGTTTGCTTTCCGGAAATAGACCTTCGTGGTCAGGTTGATCATGCTCTGACGTGGTCAATAACCTTTCGGAGTTGGTTTAGCGATTGCTAAGGCGGGACATCCTCGGACGTTCGTAGTCGGATCATGAAAGTCTACTCCTCTGAAGCGATAATCACCTTCTCATCGAAAGACGGGACACCTTTGCCTTTATCACATCCTCTCTCATCTTTGGCCAAAAGAAATGTGTAGCAAGCATATCCTCCATCTTATTCACGCCAAAGTGTCCATAAATCCTCCTCCATGCGCCTCCTGCAACAACAAAAGATGAACAGAGCTAGCTGGAATGTATAGCTTGTTAGCACGGAACACAAATCCATCGTTAACGACGAACTTGTTCCATGTTCTCCCTTCTTTACAATTCTGCAATACATCTTTAGATTCAGGATCATGCACATATTAATCTTTGATGGTCTCCAAACAAAATATTATAAAGTAAAGTTGTGAAAGCATAGTATAACGACGAGACAATGCATCAGCAATAACATTTTATTTACCCTTCTTGTGTTTAATGACATAAGGGAAAGTCTCAATGAATTCAACCCATTTAGCATGTCTACGGTTCAGTTTTGCTTGACTTTTAATATGTTTCAAAGATTCATGATCGGAATATGAATAACAAATTCTTTGGGCCATAGTAATGTTGCCATGTTTCCAAAGTCCGAACAAGAGCATATAATTCCTTATCATAAGTAGAGTAATTCAGACTAGGCCCACTCAATTTTTCAGAATAGTATGCAACAGCTTTACCATCTTGTAATAACACACCTCCTAATCCGATTCCACTAGCATCACATTCAAGCTCAAAAGTCTTACTAAAATCAAGAAGTTCGAGTAGAGGAGCATGTGTGAACTTATCTTTCAATACCGTGAAGGCTTCTTCCTATGTGGTACCCACAAAAGGCACATCCTTCTTTGTAAGCACATTGAGAGGTGCATCAATGGTGCTGAAATCTCTCACAAAACGCCTATAGAAACCAGCGAGGCTAAGGAAACTCCTCACTTGTATGACCGTTTTGGGCTGCGGCCAACTCTCAATAGCTTCAATCTTGGCTTTATCAACTTCAATTCCCTGTGGAGTAACAACATAGCCAAGAAAAGATACTCGGACGATGCAAAAGGTGCACTTCCCAAGGTTACCGAACAAACTTGCATCACGTAGAGCAATAAAAACAACACGTAAATGTTCCAAATGTTACTCTAAAGATCTGCTATAAATCAATATATCATCAAAGTAAACTACCACAAATCGTCCAATGAAAGCACATAAGACTTCGTTCATTAATCTCATGAAAGTACTAGGTGCATTAGTTAACCCAAAAGGCATGACTAACCACTCATATAATCCAAACTTAGATTTAAATGTTGTTTTCTATTCATCTCCCAATTTCATACGAATTTGATGGTATCCATCCAAACTTTGGAGAATATTATAGAGCCACTCAATTCATCAAGCATATCATCTAGTATAGGAATAGGATGACGATAATGAACAGTAATATTATTAATGCCTCTACAATCAACACACATACACGACGTACCATCCTTTTTTGGCACTAATATAATAGGAACAACACAAGGACTAAGAGATTCGCATATATAACCTTTGTCGAGCAGCTCCTGTACTTGACGCATAATCTCCTTTGTCTCCTCTGGATCGGTATAGTATGGCGCACGATTTGGCAGCGAAGCACCGGGAATTAAGTCAATCTGATGCTCAATCCCTCGAATAGGTGGTAATCCCGGTGGCACGTCTTGTGGAAAGACGTCAGTGAACTCCGGCAAAATGTTAGTGACAGCAGGAGGCAAAGACGAAGGCACGTCCTCGAATGAAAATAATGCCTCTTTGCACACAAAAGCATAGCAAACAGATGTGCTGAAATCTAGCTCATCAATATCAAATTTGGTGGCAAGTAAACATGCACTTTTCAATTTAATATCGGAAGCAACACTAGATGGTTTAATATTAGGCTTCATTTGTTGCTCAAATTCTTTTGCCACAATCTGATTTTCACTCTTATTTTTCTCCCGTTTTGCTTTATTAGCTCTATTAATATCATCTTTCAAAAAGGAATCAGGAGTCATAGGAAGCAAAGTAATATGTTTATCCTGATGAACAAGAGTATATTGATTGTTTCTACCATGGTGTACAGAATTTTTATCAAACTGCCATGGTCTACCAAGTAATAAGGAACATGCTTGCATGGGTACCACATCACAATCAACATAATCAGCATATGTAGACATACTAAAATGCACACGAATAGTATGTGTTACCTTAACCTTGCCGCTGTTGTTGAACCATTGGATGTAGTAAGGATGTGGATATGGTCTTGTGGTGAGAGATAGCTTCTCCACCATCTCCATGCTAGCCAAGTTGTTGCAGCTCCCTCCATCTATGATGACGCGAACAGAACGTTCCTTCACAACTCCCTTTGTATGGAACAAATTATGCCTCTGATTTTGCTCAGCTTGTGTGCCTTGCACACTCAAAACACGTTGAGCAACTAAACTTTCATACCTGTCAGCATCTTCAGGAGCCATGTATTGCGTCTCATGATTAGAATCATCTCCACCTTGTTCTTCACTTGTAATAAGAGCCAACGTCTCCTCATCATAGTCACTAGCAGACTCATAGCCACCATCCTCAGTAGCAATCATAACACGTAGAGATTTGCATTCTCTCGCATAATGGCCTCTACCCTTACAACGATGACAAATAATATCATGTGTGTGCCCTGCTGATGCCATGGATGTAGAAGCTGTAGGCCTGGTCGGTGTGCTTTTGGCAGATAGTGGTGGTAGTGCCTGCTTTCTTGTATCACGGGTAGAGGTGGTAGCTGACGGAAGTGCTGGTGTAGAAGAATGCTTGGAAGTCGAAGATGCACGCGGTGTCCATGATGAAGGTCGACCTGCAGAAAAATTAGTCGGCGCCAATGCGTGTCGATCCTCCACTTCACGTTCAGCTTTGCAAGCAAGATGGAATAAACGAGTGATATTGTTATACTCCTTATACTCTAATATGGTCTGAATCTCTCTATTTAATCCACCGATAAAATGTGCAAGCATAGCTTCATTATCCTCAACAATACCACATCTAATCATGCAAGTTTGTAATTCCTGATAATACTCCTCTACAGAATTTTTTCCTTGTCTCAAACGCTGCAGTTTTCTAAGTAATTCATGTTGATAATATGGTGGAACCCAAAGAGTATGCATAGCAGTTTTCAAAGCAACCCAAGTAGTAGGGATATTATCATGATATAATCTACAATGTATAGACCACCAAACAAAAGCAAAACTAGTGAATTCACAAACAACAGCAAAAACACGTCTATCCTCAGGATATTGTAAGCATGTGAAACGTTATTCAGTTTCTAACTCCCAAGTAAGATATACATCAGGAATGTATCTACCCTCAAACGGTGGAATATTCAATTTTAGTTTAGGAATATGGTCATAATCTCGTACCTGAGGTGGTGCTGCAGCCCTATTGTTGAGATTATATGCATGAGGAAGAGTTGGTGGTGGTGGTGCTGGTGGTTGCAAGTAGTTCTGATTTTGATCAACCTCATCCTCGTAATAGTCCTCCACCTTTGCAGTAGCAGCAGGAGCTACAGAAGCATCAACAGTAGTAGCAGCGGCACCAGAAGTTTGTCCTAGCTCAAGAGGAACACGCTGCACCCGCCCTGCTGGATCGCAACGTGGAGGTGGTTGTTGTTGTTGTTGTTGCAATGGTGTAGCAGATGCCGGTGGTGGCTGTGGAAGATGCGGATTGATGACATTGAGAAGAAAATTGACACCAAGTTGGACGCCAAGTTCGATGAAGTACTCACCCCTCTGTTCCTCCATATATGTAGCCCTTAGGGCACCATTTAGACTTTGGGGTTTTGTTTAGATTAAAAGTTTGCCATAGCTGCAACTTCGCGTACTTCATTTGTGTTCAACGACCAGACCAAGACGTCACAGAACCCCACCTTGATCAATAAAACTTTCATCTTATATTTGCAATATCCAGATTGCAATCTCAGTTTCTTGTTTGTTCTTCATTTGCTTGCAGGAAATAGACCCACGTGGTCAGGTTGATCCTACGCGAAGTTGCAGCTATGGAGAACTTTTAATCTAAACAAAACCCCAAAGTCTAAACGGTGCCCTAAGGGCTGTATATATGGAGGAAGAGAGGGGTGAGTACTTCATCGGACTTGGCGTCCAATTTGGTGTCAATTTTCTTCTCAATGTCATCAATCCGCATCTACCACAGCCACCACCCGCATCTTCTACACCATTGGTACAACATCAACAACGACCTCCACGCCGTGATCCAGCAGGGCGAGCGCAGCGTGTTCCTCTTGAGCCAAGACAAACTTCTGGTGCCGGTGCTACTATTGTTGATGCTTCTGTAGCTCCTGCTGCTACTGCAGAGGTGGAAGACTACTATGAGCATGAGGTTGATCAAAATCAGAACTATGTGCAACCACCAGCACCACCAGCACCAGCTCGACCTCATGCATGTAATCGCAATGGTGCGGCTGTAGCACCACCTCAGGTACGAGATTATGACCATATTCCTAAACTAAAATTGAATATTCTATCGTTTGAGGGTAGATACATTCCTGATGTATATCTTACTTGGGAGTTAGAAACTGAACAACGTTTCACATGCTTACAATATCCTGAGGATAGACGTGTTGCTGTTGCTGTTTGTCAATTCACTAGTTTTCTTCTGTTTGGTGGTCTGAACAATGTAGAATATATCATGATAATATCCCTACTACTTGATGAGGACATCAATACCATTGTTACACCCACAGCCCCTGCTGCTATACATACTGGCCCAATTACTAGAGCTCGCACACGCCAATTAAATTACCGGGTACTTTCGTTTCTTGGTAAAGATTCTAATGTTCATGAGAATATGATGCTTGTTAAATTGGATACATTTGTTTTTCTTACAAATGAAGGGCCTAGCTTGGACAAGAAAGATGAACCTTGGAGCAAGTTCAAGCATTGAGATGATGGCATGCGCAAGGGGAACAAGAATGAAGTTTCAAGTGATGATTTCAGGACCTTGAAGCCACCATAATGAGTGCATGAAGGCTTGGATGAAATATACAAGATGCCACTTCCTAAATTTCGTCGAGAGGCTATTATAGGTGCTGCGTCGCCTTATTATTGGGCCAGGCCCATGTAATTTCGAAATACTTGAGTATAGGCTGTTTTTAGAGTCCGTGTGTGCGGGGAAACAAGAGATAGGGTTGGTTTCGGACCCCTCCTCCAAGGGCCATGAAATTGCCCCCTCTTCCTCCATATATATAGCCCTTAGGGCACCATTTAGACTTTGGGGTTTTGTTTAGATTAAAAGTTCGCCATAGCTACAATGTAACATCCCAAATTTTCAATTTGGAATGTTATACATTAGATCATCATTGCATATCATCTTTTATTGCATTTTCGCAAATCCTCGAAAATCCTAAGCAACTCAAGGACCCTCGGAGAGAGTTGGGGATTTTTCACGGTTTTCATATTTGATTTTTATCAAATAATGAAACGAGGATTTTGGTTTAATTTATTGTTCTCTCCGAAAAATATTTCATATTAAAATAAATGAGAGGAGAAAATATGACTTCTCCAAAATAATTGAAATATTGGAGGAAAAATATTAAAATCAAATATTTGATTTTATTCGGATTTTATTTGCAATTTTAATTGCATTAGAAAAATTGCACGTTTTCAAAAACTGCATTTTTGGGCCAAGAAAATGTTCATCTCGTTCTAATTATTTTAATTAGACGGTGAAAATTTGGTTTGGCATTTTTGGATTTTTATTTATTTTTCTATGATTTTTTTAGGTTCGGCGAAATTATTTTAAAAAAAACTCGCGAGCGCCGACTGCGCCGAAACCCAGCCGACGGCCCAGCCCAGCCCCGCGCGTCGTCTCCCTCGTGGAGACCGAGACGAAGACCGCCGCCGCCCCGAGTCCCGCTCGCCGCCGCCCCTTGCCCCCTCCCCCAAGCCAGCACCCCCCCTCATTAAATACCCCCCCCCCCCGCCGCCGCCCCTCTCCTCACCCCGCCCCGACCCGAAGCCGCCCCGCCGCCGAGAGGACCCGCCGGAGCAGGAGCCGACGCCGCCGCCTCGGGAAGCCCCGTACGCCGCCGCCCTCGTCGCCCCTCGCCGCCCCTGACGACGCCCGAGCACCGCCGCCCTCGCCGCCCTCTCCCGAACCCGCCGGAATACCTCGCCGAGGTATAACCGCAGCCGCCGCCGCCGTGCCGGTTTTAAAAAAAACCGTTCGGTTTATTTTTTTTCAAAACCCTAGATTTTTTGAATAGATCGGTTTATTTTTTTTGGTTTAGTTAGTTAGTGAACGTTCACCGAGCCGTTCGTTTTAACGAACGTGTTCGTTGGTTTGTCGCAGCTAACGAACGTCCGTTCATTTAACTGTTCGTCAGTTTTCTTTTTCGTCAGATTTTCCGCGATTATTCCAGATCGCGATTTCTGATCAGATTTTCGTTCTGGTTTATCTTTTAGCTCATTTATCGAAATCAGGCGATTCAAGCGCCTAGAGTTTCGTCTCGAAATTCTCTTTCCGTTTAACCTATTCAAACAAGTTTTTGCTACTGTAAAATTTGACTTAGATCCAGATTAGTAAACGAAGCTTGTTTCCTTCGCCGTTTGACTTTCGTTGCTTCATTTGATTCGATTCTTTTTGCAAACCGGAGTTCTTAAGTTGAACTTTCTGGTTAGATCTTTATTTGAGTTTTACCTATGCATTAGATGAGTGCTTATTGTTTGCTTGTTTTTTGCGATAGAGTACCCGGAGTGCGCCGCTTGCTACTTCGAATCTCTAAGTTTCACGGATCATCAGCAAGGCAAGTAACACTTTGATCATACTTCTTTTACTACCCAGTTTTATTGCATTAGACCAATCCTCAAACATTGCATGGTTATGATCTAATTAAGCTGTGGGAATTGGGAAGTAGTTGAGGTAGTACCTATTACCTGTTTATTATCAAACCTTCGGGAGTTACTTCTACATTTGCTTATATTTCTATGCTATGCTAGTAGACGTGGATTGGGTTTGAGTGTTACCATGACAGATGTGAGATTGTTAATTAATGGCTAACCTTAAGGTGGCAACTAAAACTCACATCTGGGTGGATTGAGGTACCTGGGTATTCCAGGATTGCCTGTTTTCTTTTGGACCGCCACCCAGGTTCAAAGGGGTCATGAGATTATTCATGCTAGAAACTTCCGTGTGCAGCCGTAAGCTATTATGGGCTCTAGCATAGTTGACTAAGTTGTGTGAACTCTTACAGTGGTAGACTAGCAGATGTAGGGGAAAGTAGGTGTAACGGTCTACCCATTGGTAAGGTGCAAACACTTCTGAAAGACTGTGTCTCGGTCATCCGTTTCTCAAACATCATGTAGTGCGAGAATCAAGTGGAGGCGATCGAGTCTTGTGGGGAAAAGTGCACAAACCTCTGCAGAGTGTATAAACTAATCATGGTTAGCCGTGTCCCCGGTTATGGACATCTTGAGTATCTAGTTCTTGGATTATCATGTGAATCTCATCATGTTACTTTAATTAATTTTGTTGGGTTTGATGATGATACTTAATTGGGATTGAGAATGCTGTCAACCATTCTCAATGTTTAACAACCACCATGATAGTTAAATAAAATTTATTCCATTGTAGTAGGGAAAAATTGGCTTTTCGCAAAACTGTAACCATAGAGCCTTCTACCAGCCATATATGCATGTAGTATAGCATTATTATGTTCATTACTCTCTATGT
Source organism: Triticum aestivum (assembly GCF_018294505.1). Classification (NCBI taxonomy): domain Eukaryota; kingdom Viridiplantae; phylum Streptophyta; class Magnoliopsida; order Poales; family Poaceae; genus Triticum; species Triticum aestivum. The sequence goes on along the minus strand of NC_057799.1, from coordinate 284,796,478 downwards.
GTTACATTGCCAGCATATTCCATGTGCTGACCCGTTTCGAGCTGCAACGTTTCATGTTGCAGACTTTTCAGACGACGAGTAAGGTGCCTCAGGTCATGGTCTTATACTCAGTGATGCCGTTGGAGTTGATGGACTCACTTATCTTCCAAGTCTTCCCCTGTTATCGTACTAGATGGCCTTAAGCCATATTTGTCATACTTATTTCTCTCTTGAGATTACTCGTTGTAATAAGTGTGTGATTGCTACTCTATTATAAATCCTCCATTTGTACTATGCGTGTCCGCATTACTGATCCAGGGATGACACTGGTGCACGGTAGATCAGACTATGAGGTCTGATCGCTACATACAACTTCGCATACTTCGTTTGTGTTCAACGACCAGACCAAGACATCACAGAACCCCACCTTGATCAATAAACCTTTCATCTTATATTCACAATATCAAGATTGCAATCTTAGTTTCTTGCTTGTTCTTCATTTGCTTGCAGGAAGTAGCCTCTCGTTGTCAGGTTGATCGTGCTTCGGTGTGGTCAATAACCCCTCAGAATTTGGTTTAGCGATTGCTAAGGCGCGACGTCTCGCACGTTCGTAGTCGGATCGTCAAGGTCGACTCCCACAGAAAATGATAGATATCTCATCGAAACATCGGGACACCCTCGCCTCTATCAAGTGGTATCAGATTTCCAAGTTGCTCGTTGAGATTTTCCAGTTTTTCGTAGTTTAGATCGAGTCTGTTCTTCATACCTATAGTCCACGTAAAAGCCAAAAAATTGTAGGGTTATTTCATCTTATCTGAACCAATATGAGCCTTTGCATAGTCTTTTTAGTGTTTTGCTTTGTTGAATTTTTGGTTGCCTCGTTGTGTCGAGTTGCTGGTCTTAGCGTCTAGTCCCTTAGTGTTTCAATTTTGGTCACAGGTTGTCACGCCGCTGCCGCACCATCGTCATCACCGCTGCCATATACCACCATCGTCATCACTGCTGCCATATACCACCATCATCATCACCACTAACATATACCACATATCCAGTGCCATCACGATAATCCGAGTCCACCGCCATCATAGATTCACCACCAGTCCGTGTTCCACCGCCCAACATATATCCGCCACCAGTCCGAGTTTCCACCAGATTCATCTCCGCCACCAGTCCTAGTCCGAGTCCAGTATTTGTTTCTTTTTTTCGATTTCCAGATCACGCCATACTCGGAGTCGTGACCAAGTGGGATTCCGCAACTTTCGTGCCACCGCAGAAGAAAAATAGTCTAATTCCGCAACTAAGTCTGGAAAATTCTGCGTAGGCAGTTTTTAGACCATTTGTAGACTTTTTCAAAAAAAATTGTTGCGGAGCAAAAAGCAGAGGGGAAACGTGCAAAAAAGTGAAGAAAAAGGAAAAAAATTAGAGCATGCTCCTCCCTTGTTTACGTGCAGCGCCGTGATTTTGTTAGTCTTCTAGGCTCGCGTCTCTAGCACGGTCTATTCTAGGACCAGCACAGTGATACGTCCATTTTGCATCATGCTTTTATATTGATATTTATTGCATTATGGGTTGTTATTACATATTATATGACAATACTGATGCATTTTCTCTCTTATTTTATAAGGTTTACATGAAGAGGGAGTATGCCAACAGCTGGATTTCTGGACTAAAAGAGGAGAAAATATTATAGACCTATTCTGCAAAACTCCAAAAGTCCTAAAACTTCACGGAGAATATTTTTGTAATATATAAAAAATATTGGGCGAAGAAAGTACCAGAGGGGGCCACCAGCCAGCCACAAGGGTGGAGGGCGCGCCCCCCATCCTTGTGGGCCCCCTAGCAGGCCTCCAACGCCCATCTTCTGCTATATGGTGTGTTTTGACCTGGAAAAAAATCAGAAGGAAGCTTTGGGGACGAAGCGACACCGTCTCGAGGCGGAACCTGGGCAGAACCAATATAGGGCTCCGGCAGAGCTGTTCTGCCAGGGAAACATCCCTCCGGGAGGGGGAAATCGAAGCTATTGTCATCACCAACAATCCTCTCATTGAGAGGGGGTTAATCTCCATCAACATCTTCACCAGCACCATCTCCTCTCAAACCCTAGTTCTTCTCTTGTATCTGATCTCTGTCTCAAAACCTCAGATTGGTACCTGTGGGTTGCTAGTAGTGTTGATTACTCCTTGTAGTTGATGCTAGTTGGTTTATCCGGTGGAAGATTATACTTTCAGATCCTTAATGATAATTAATACTCCTCTGATCTTGATCATTAATACGCTTTGTAGTAGTTACGTTTGTTCCTGAGGACATGGGAGAGGTCTTGTTATAAGTAGTCATGTGAATTTGGTATTTGTTCGATATTTTGATGAGATGGATGTTGTCTTTCCTCTAGTGGTTTTATGTGAACGTCGACTACATGACACTTCACCATGATTTGGGCCTAGGGGAAGGCATTGGGAAGTAATAAGTAGATGATGGGTTGCTAGACTGACAGAAGCTTAAACCCTAGTTTATGCGTTGGTTCGTAAGGGGCTGATTTGGATCCATATGTTTCATGCTATGGTTAAGTTTACCTTAATTCTTCTTTCGTAGTTGTGGATGCTTGTGTGAGGGGTTAATCATAAGTGGGAGTCTTGTCCAAGGAAGGGCAGCACCCAAGCACCGGTCCACCCACATATCAAATTATCAAAGTAACGAACGCGAATCATATGAGCATGCTGAAAACTAACTTGACAGTAATTCCCATGTGTCCTCGGGAGCGCTTTGCATTATATAAGAGTTCATCCAGGCTTGTCCTTTACTACAAAAAGGATTGGGCCACCTTTCTATACCTTGTTTACTTTTGTTACTTGTTACCCGTTACGAATTATCTTATCACACAACTATCTGTTACCGATAATTTCAGTGCTTGCAGAGAATACCTTGCTGAAAACCGCTTGTCATTTCCTTCTGCTCCTCGTTGGGTTCGACACTCTTACTTATCAAAAGGACTACAATAGATCCCCTATACTTGTGGGTCATCAAGACTCTTTTCTGGCGCCGTTGTCGGGGAGTGAAGCGCCTTTGGTAAGTGGAATTTGGTAAGGAAACATTTATATAGTGTGCTGAAATTTACTGTCACTTGTTACTATGGAAAATAATCCTTTGAGGGGCTTGTTTGGGGTATCTTCACCTCGACCGGAAGAGCAAAGAGTTGCTCCTCAACCTACTGCACCTACTGAAAATATTTATTATGAAATTCCTTCGGGTATGATAGAGAAACTGCTAGCTAATCCTTATACAGGAGATGGAACATTAAATCCCGATATGCACCTAATCTACATGGATGAAGTTTGTGGATTATTTAAGCTTGAAGGTATGCCCGAGGATGCCGTCAAGAAGAAGGTCTTCCCTTTATCTTTGACGGGAAAGGCATTGACATGGTATAGGCTATGTGATGATATTGGATCATGGAACTACAACCGATTGAAATTGGAATTTCATCAGAAGTTTTATCCTATGCATCTGGTTCATCGTGATCGGAATTATATATATAATTTTTGGCTTCGTGAAGAAGAAAGTATCGCTCAATCTTGGGGGAGGCTAGTCAATGCTGTATTCATGCCCTAATCAAGAGCTCCCAAGAGAAATTATTATTCAAATTTTTTATGCTCGGCTTTCTCATAATGATCGATCCATGCTCAATACTTCTTGTACTGGTTCCTATATGAAGAAACATATTGAATTCAAATGGGATTTATTGGAAAGAATTAAATGCAACTCTGAAGATGGGAACTCGACGAAGGTAAAGAGTCAGGTATAAACCTTAAGTTTGATTGTGTTAAATCTTTTATGCATACCGATGATTTTCGTAATTCTAGCACTAAATATGGACTTGACTCTGAGATGTTAGCTTCTTTCCGTGAATCTTTTGCTACTCATGTTGATCTCCCTAAGGAGAAGTGGTTTAAATATCATCCTCCCATTGAAGTGAAAGTAGTAGAACCTATTAAAGTTGACGAAGAAACTATTACTTATAATGTGTATCCTATTGTTCCTACTGCTTATATTGAGAAACCACCTTTTCCTATTAGAATAAAGGATCATGCTAAAGCTTCAACTGTGGTTCGTAAGAGTTATACTAGAACACCTACACCCCTTGAACAAATTAAAGTTGAACCTAGTATTGCTATGGTTAAAGATCTCTTGGTTCACAATATTGATGGACATGTTATTTATTTCTGTGATGAAGCTACTAGAATTGCTAAACCCGATATGAAAGATAAACATAGACCTATTGGTTGCATGCCTGTTGTTTCCGTTAAAATAGGAGATCATTGTTATCATGGCTTATGTGATGTGGGTGCTAGTGTGAGTGCAATTCTTTATTCCTTGTACCGGGAAATTATGAATGATATTGCACCTGCTGAAATAGAAGATATTGATGTTACTATTAAGCTTGCCTATAGAGATAGTTAGAGATGTTGGGATTGTTAGAGATGTTAAAGTCTTGTGTGGGAAGATAAAATATCCTGCTGATTTTCTTGTTCTTGCTTCCCCACAAGATGATTTTTGTCCCATTATATTTGGTAGACCTTTCTTGAATACTGTTAATGCTAAGATAGACTACGACGTCTCATAACTTTAATTTCTCTATATTTCGTAGACAACCCCTTGATAAAGAATTGCCTAGTAAGGATGAAATTATTGGTCTTGCTTCTATTGTTGTGCCTCCTACTAATCCTTTAGAACAATATTTGCTAGACCATGAAAATGTTATGTCTGTGAATGAAAGAACAGAAATATATGAAATATTCTTTAATCAGAGGCCTATTTTGAAACACAATTTCCCTGTTGAAATACTTGAGGATCCTCCTCCACCCAAGGGCGATCCCGTGTTTGAGCTTAAACAATTATCTAATACATTGAATTATGTTTATCTTGACGAAAAGAAGATATATCCTGTTATTATTAGTGCTAACCTTTCAGAGCATGAAGAAAATAAATTATTGGAAACTCTAAATAAGCACCATGCTGCTATTGGATACACTCTTGATGATCTTAAGGGCAATAGTCCCACTCTATGTCAGCACAAAATAAAATTGGAGAAAGATGATAAACCAGTTGTTGATCATCAATGACGGTTAAATCCTAAGATGAAAGAAGTTGTAAGAAATGAAATACTAAAGTTTCTGGAGGCAGGTATAATTTATCCTACTGCCGATAGTCAATTGGTAAGCCCTGTTCATTTTGTCCCTAAGAAGGGAGGTATTACCGTTGTTCCTAATGATAAAAATGAATTGATTCCACAGAGAATTGTTACAGGTTATAGAATGGTAATTGATTTTCGCAAATTGAATAAAGCTACTACAAAAGATAATTACCCTCTACCTTTTACTGATCAAATGCTAGAAAGACTATCCAAACATACTCATTTTTGCTTTCCAGATGGTTATTCTGGTTTCTCTCAAATACCCGTGTCAAAAGATCAAGAGAAAACCACTTTTACTTGCCCTTTCGGAACCTTTGCTTATAGATGTACGCCTTTTGGTTTATGCAATGCACCTGCTACCTTTCAAAGATGTATGACTGCTATATTCTCTGATTTTTGTGAAAAGATGTTGAGGTTTTCATGGATGATTTCTCCATTTACAGAACTTGTTTTGATGATTGCTTAAGAAACCTTGATCGAGTTTTGCAGAGATGTGAATAAACTAATCTTGTCTTGAATTGGGAGAAGTGCCACTTTATGGTTAATGAAGGTATTGTCTTAGGGCATAAAATTTCTGAAAGAGGTATTGAAGTTGATAAAGCCAAAGTAGATGCTATTGAAAAGATGCCTGGTCCTAAAGATATCAAAGGTATAAGAAGTTTCCTTGGTCAGGCTGGTTTCTATAGGAGGTTTATTAAAGACATCTCTAAAATTTCTATGCCTCTCACTAATCTCTTGCAAAAAGATGTTCCTTTTGTTTTTGATGATGATTGTGTAGAAGCATTTGAAATACTTAAGAAAGCCTTGATTTCTGCACCTATTGCTCAGCCACCTGATTGGAACTCGTGTTTTGAAATCATGTGTGATGCTAGTGATTATGTTGTTGGTGCTGTCCTAGGACAAAGAGTTGATAAGTAATTAAATGTTATTCATTATGCTAGTAAAACTCTAGATAGTGCCCAGAGAAACTATGCTACTACTGAAAAAGAATTTTTAGCAGTTGTATTTGCTTGTGATAAGTTCAGACCTTATATTGTTGATTCCAAAGTAACTGTTCACACTGATCATGCTGCTATTAAATATCTTATGGAAAAGAAAGATTCTAAACCTAGACTTATTAGATGGGTTCTCTTGCTACAAGAATTTGATTTGCATATTATTGATGGAAAGGGAGCTGAGAACCCCATTGCAGACAACTTGTCTAGGTTAGAAAATGTTCTTGATGACCCACTACCTATTGATGATAGCTTTCCTGATGAACAATTAGCTGTCATAAATGCTTCTCGTAATACTCCATGGTATGCTGATTATGCTAATTACATTGTTGCTAAATTTATACCACCTAGTTTCACATACCAGCAAAATGAAAAGGTTTTCTATGATTTAAGACATTACTTTTGGGATGACCCACACCTTTATAAAGAAGGAGTAGATGGTGTTATTAGACGTTGTGTACCTGCGCATGAACAGGGATAGATCCTACGCAAGTGCCACTCCGAGCCTTACGGAGGACACCACGCTGGAGATAGAACTGCACACAAGATATTGCAATCCGGTTTCTATTGGCCCACTCTCTTCAAGGATGCTCGTAAGTTTGTCTTGTCTTGTGATGAATGCCAAAGGATTGGTAATATTAGTAGACGTCAGGAAATGCCTATGAATTATTCACTTGTTATTGAACCATTTGATGTTTGGGGCTTTGATTATATGGGACCTTTTTCCTTCCTCTAATGGGTATACACATATTTTAGTTGCTATTGATTATGTTACTAAGTGGGTAGAAGCTATTCCAACTAGTAGTGCTGATCATAACACTTCTATTAAGATGCTTAAAGAAGTTGTTTTTCCGAGGTTTGGAGTCCCTAGATATTTAATGACTGATGGTGGTTCACATTTTACTCATGGTGCTTTCCGTAAAATGCTGGCTAAATATGATGTTAACCATATAATTGCATCTCCATATCATCCTCAGTCTAGTGGTCAAGTAGAATTGAGTAATAGAGAGATTAAATTAATTTTGCTAAAGACTGTTAATAGATCTAGAAATAATTGGTCTAAGAAAATTGATGATGCACTATGGGCTTATAGAACTGCTTATGAAAACCCTATGGGTATGTGTCTGTATAAAATGGTTTATCCAAAAGCATGTCACTTACCTCTCGAACTAGAACATAAGGCATATTGGGCTATTAAAGATCTCAACTATGATTTCAAACTTGCAGGTGAGAAGAGGTTATTTGACATTAGCTCACTTGATGAATGGAGAACCCAAGCCTGTGAGAATGCCAAGTTGTTTAAAGAAAAAGTTAAAAGATGTCATGATAAAAGGATACAAAAGCGTGAGTTTAATGTAGGTGATCATGTTTTGCTATACAACTCTCGTTTAAGATTTTTTGGAGGAAAGCTTCTCTCTAAATGGGAAGGTCCTTACATTGTCGAGGAGGTCTATCGTTCCGGTGCCATAAAAATCAACAATGCCGACGGCACAAATCCAAAGGTGGTAAATAGTCAAAGAATCAAACATTATATCTCAGGTACTCCCATAAATGTTGAGACCAATATAGTTAATACCGTAACACCGGAGGATTACATAAGGAACACTTTCCAGAATGTTTCAGACTCTGAGAAGGAATTGGTATGTGGTACGGTAAGTAAACCGACTCCAAAACGTTTCTAGTAGTATTTTTTCTCCGTTTTGGAATATTTAAAAAATTAGGGAAATTAAAAGTAGTCCGAAAGAGATACGAGGCCACCACAAGGTGGAGGGCGCGCCCCCCGTCCTTGTGGCCACCTCGTGTGCCCTTCGGACTCCGTTTTTTTGCACGATACTTCTTATGGTCGGTAAAAAATCATTATACCCTAGGAGTTTGTCCTAAAAACAACTTAAGCATCTACAACTACTGCCCTAATTAACATCTAGTTTACAATTATATTTACTTAACTACATTAGGTGTACAACAACTATATAACTACTTAAGCATCTACAAGTAGTAGCTAATTTGATGAACCCTAACTAATTAGATGAACCCTAAAATTTGATGAACCCTACGAACCCTAGCTAGGCAGAGGTAGGGGAGGAGGAGGAGGTTTAGGCGTGCTCACCTCGCGCGCCGGCGGAGTTAGGGAGCAGGAGGAGGCAGAGCGGCCAAGGGACGGGCACGCGGCGATGTAGGGCGAGCGGCGGAGGGCGGCGATGTAGGGCGACGACAATGGCGGCCACCGAGGGCAGCAGAGGGCGTGCAGAGGGCGATGGGAGAGCGCGCGGCGGCCGACGGGGATGTAGGGCGACGACGGCGGCGACAGCAGATCGAGGGGGGGGGGTTGGGGGAAGTGGCCGGGGGGAAGAAAAACCGTGCGGTTAAGTCAAAAATAGCGGTAGCGCTGGCCCAGAAACGCGCTACTGCTACATTAGCTATAGCGTTGGCTAACAAAATGCGCTACTACTACGTTAGCTATAACGCTTGTCCTGAAAGCACACTGCTGCTACACCTTTCTCCTTTATTTTTCTTTTTATTTTATTTTCCTTCACATTTTCTTTTTTACTTTCCCCTTTTGCTATTTATTTCATTTTCATTTACTTTTCTATATGTTTTTCATTTTATTTTATTTTCATTAGTAGTAGCACTTTCCGCATAAAACACGCTGCTCCAACCATGTTAGCAGCAGCGCGCCTTGCACTAGCTCGCTACTACTATTCCTAGCCTGCCGAGAACAGCGTGGGAATTGTAGTAGTAGCGCTTCTTTCTGCAAACGCGGTGCTGCTATAACCTTAGTTGCAGCGCGTTTATTTGTCAGGCACTAGTGGTAAATAGCAGTAGCACTTCTTTTTGACCGGCGCTACTGGTAAGTTTCTGTGTATAAGGTCTTCCCTAGTAGTGGCTCCTTCGCGAGCGAGCGTTCCAACGAGCAATCTCGTATCCTCACGCTATCGGAAGCCAAAGGACAGATGAGCCCACCAAAGTTAATGCATCAGGGAATGTACAATGGTTGATAAGATAGTCTTATCTTAAGTCTTGCATGTAATTTAGATATGGCAAAAAAAACGTCTACAACGGGTCATGTTTTAGCCGTATCTTTAATAACTAGCTATTCCTAAAAAATGTGGTGAGACATATTGTGCTAACAGATCATCTCTTGTCTTCTTCTAAATAAGAGAAGACAAACCTTTTCTTACGGGTTCTCTCTCCTCCACCTCATCATTTATCCTACGTGGCACTCCTAAGATAGCACCATTGTACATGCCCTCAGCCCACATGCGCGTGTACATCGCTCGACCCTCCCTACTCTCTCTCTCTCTCTTGAACTTTTAATCTTCGCCATCCTAATTTCAATGGGTGGGGCCCGGGTGGGGCCTAGATTTACCTTAAATGACATCCCAGACTTGCAAAAAAAGGCAAAGTGCAGCCTATCAAAAATCGCGCGTTCCAGCGCGCGCGCGAGTAAAGTGCCCTAAAGCAAATGCTGGTTTGTGGTTTCATTTTAAAAGGAAAGATATTTTTGCTGGGTCCCCAAATTAGGTGGTTACGGTTTTTGGCTGGTGAGATTTCATTGGTAAAAACAGAAAAAAAAGCAAGGTCACTTGTGGCTCTTTGACGAGAGAAAGTCCAGATTCGTTTTATCCACACAAAAAAAGATTCGGTTTGGCCTTGGGCCTGTACGTGACCTGGTAGGAGAGAGAGAAAATAACAACGAAAACTAAAGTTGCTAGGTTCGGTTGTGTACTAGAAGAAAAGTGTTGATCAGGTAGGAGGTTCAAGTAAAAAGAAAGAAAAAGGGAGCAGCCAACGTGGAGTTAAAAAAGATTGCCTTTTGTGTTGGTACAAGTGGAGACCGAAAGAAATATAAAGGCACCAACGCATCGAGAAAGAGTTGCAAAAAAACAGTAAGAAAAGAGAACTTGCGTGGGTAGTTTGGATCTTGGAAAGAGAAAAAAGTGATAGAGAGAAATTGGCTGGGTGCACATGTGAGGGAGAAGAAAATTCTGAGTTGTGCACATGGATTTGTGCATTGAAACTTACTCCTCACGTTGGATTTACAGAAGAAAGTGCATAGAGCTGTTGGGATTGATTCCCTTGCAAACCGTGAGTACAATACCTTTCACCTTGACGAGTGTATTGTTTCATCTTTCTGCTGCTGCGTGTGTCTTAGTCTTGCGTCTCTAGTATAGTCTAGCCTAGGACCAGCATTTGGCCACTTTGAGCGAATTTTCAGCTTGCATTAATTAACGTGGTTGTAGCATTTTTTTCATATATATAAAGCCAACCCAGCTCCACATATTTCTACTCCGTGCATACATACGTTCACCTAGCAACCGCTTTACCTATCTTTTGGAGTTATTTGACACCGCTGATTGCCGGTCATCACCTGTTGCATGATAAGAACTTGTAAGACTTTGATGATCCAAAGTCAATTCATGGGCTTTGTCGATCGTGGGAGACATGTCACCACCTAAGCAAATACCACAACTATCACCAGAGGTGCACAAACATCCAAATGCACATGCTCAGGTTAATGTTTCCATACCACCATTTAATGGTCGTTTTAGACCTGCTTTATATATTGAATGGGAGTTCGACATAAGTAATATATTTGCTTACCATAATCTTGCTGAACGTAAAAAAGTTAAGATCGCGGTTGGTTCATTCACTCGTTATGCTTCAGTTTGGTGGAGTGAATATTGTTGGTTACACCCTGATTATATACCTACTACTTGGGATGATTTGAAACTTGACATGCGATATACATTCGTCCCTGCTTATTATACTCGTGGAATGATTAAGAACTTGCAATATTTAAAACAAGGTGGTGACACCGTAAAGATATTATGATAATTTACAAGCTACCTTGTTGCATTTCTTCTTTAGAGGAAAGCGAAGAAGATTTTATGGACAGATTTTGGGGAGGATTGAGCAGAGACATCCAGGAGATACTAATTCATGAAAAGTGCTATCCTATGGACGTTTTGTTTCGTCTTGCTTGCAAAACTGAACAGGAGATAACAAGATGTGTTGTCCAGAAGATAAACAAGCGGACAGTGCAAATGCCAATAGTTGCGACGGTTGTTCCTTCCACCATTGCGCCTACTATGACAACAACATCCATTGTTGTGAGCACTACATCACCTCCTCCACGTGACCTGTCGCCACCTGGAGTGTCTACATCATTTGAGTTTACCATAAGAGGTAATGATAAAGGTATTAATCTTCCACCTCCACATGTATGATGAATGCCTTATCAATTTAAATGCACCATTTCTGGAGCCACCCACTACTTTGATCACATCGACTTCGGAACCATTTCCCACGCGCATCGTCACCTCGTCCTTAGGCAATCTTCGCTTAATCTGTAGTCCCTGTTTCGAGTTGCAAATATTAGCAACAGGACCAGTATCAAATACCCAGGTGCTACTGCGAGCATTAGTAAGGTACACATCAATAAATGTATATCACATATACCTTTGTTCACCTTGCCATCCTTCTTATCCGGCAAATACTTGGGGCAGTTCTGCTTCTAGTGACCAGTCCCTTTGCAGTAGAAGCACTCAGTCTCAGGCTTAGGTCCAGACTGGGGCTTCTTCACTTGAGCAGCAACTTGCTTGCCGTTCTTCTTGAAGTTCCCCTTCTTCCACTTACCCTTTTTCTTGAAACTGGTGGTCTTGTTGACCATCAACACTTGATGCTCTTTCTTGATTTCTACCTCTGCAGCCTTTAGCATTGCGAAGAGCTCGGGAATTGTCTTATCCATCCCTTGCATGTTATAGTTCATCATGAAGCTCTTGTAGCTTGGTGGCAGTGATTGAAGAATTCTGTCAATGACACTATCATCAGGAAGATTAACTCCCAGTTGAATCAAGTGATTGTAGTACCCAGACATTCTGAGTATATGTTCACCGACAGAACTATTCTCCTCCGTTTTGCAGTTGTAGAACTTATTGGAGACTTCATATCTCTCAATCCAGGCATTTGCTTGAAATATTAACTTCAACTCCTGGAACATCTCATATGCTCCATGACGTTCAAAACGTCGTTCAAGTCCCGGTTCTAAGCCGTAAAGCATGGCACACTGAACTATCGAGTAGTCATCAACAGGCGACTGCCATGCATTCACAATGTCTGCAGTTGTCGGCGCGGGTGGTACACCTAGCGGTGCTTCCAGGACGTAATTCTTCTGTGCAGCAATGAGGATAATCCTCAAGTTACGGACCAAGTCCGTGTAGTTTCTACCATCATATTTCAACTTAGCTTTCTCTAGGAACACATTAAAATTCAACGGAACAACAGCACGGGCCGTCTATCTACAACAACATAGACATGCAAAATACTATCAGGTACTAAGTTCATGATAAATTAAAGTTCAATTAATCAAATTACTTAAGAACTCCCACTTATATAGACATACCTCTAATCATCTAAGTGATCACGTGATCCAAATAAACTAAACCATGTCCGATCATCACGTGAGATGGAGTAGTTTTCAATGGTGAACATCACTATGTTGATCATATCTACTATATGATTCACGCTCGACCTTTCGGTCTCGGTGTTCCGAGGCCATATCTGCATATGCTAGGCTCGTCAAGTTTAACCCGAGTATTCTGCGTGTGCAAAACTGGCTTGCACCCGTTGTATGTGAACGTAGAGCTTATCATACCCGATCATCACGTGGTGTTTCGGCACGACGAACTTTCGCAATGGTGCATACTCAGGGAGAACACTTGTACCTTGAAATTTAGTGAGAGATCATCTTATAATGCTACCGTCGAACTAAGCAAAATAAGATGCATAAAGGATAAACATCACATGTAATCAATATAAGTGATATGATATGGCCATCATCATCTTGTGCCTTTGATCTCCATCTCCAAAGCACCTTCATGATCACCATCATCACCGGGGCGACACCTTGATATCCATCGTAGCATCGTTGTCGTCTTGCCAACTATTGCTTCTACGACTATCGCCACTGCTTAGTGATAAAGTAAAGCAATTTCATGGCGATTGCATTTCATACAATAAAGCGACAACCATATGGCTCCTGCCAGTTGCCGGTAACTCCGTTACAAAACATGATCATGTCATACAATAAAATTTAGCATCATGTCTTGACCATATCACATCACAACATGCCCTGCAAAAACAAGTTATACGTCATCTACTTTGTTGTTGCAAGTTTTACGTGGCTGCTATGGGCTGAGCAAGAACCGTTCTTACCTAGGCATCAAAACCACAACGATTTTTCGTCAAGTATGTGTTGTTTTAACCTTCAACAAGGACCGGGCGTAGGCACACTCAATTCAACTAAAGTTGGAGAAACTGACACCCGCTAGCCACCTGTGTGCGAAGCACGTCAGTAGAACCAGTCTCGCGTAAGTGTACGCGTAATGTCGGTCCGGGCCGCTTCATCCAACAATACCGCCGAATCAAAAGTATGACATGCTGGTAAGCAGTATGACTATTATCGCCCACGACTCACTTGTGTTCTACTCGTGCATATACATCTACGCATAAACCTGGCTCGGATGCCACTGTTGGGGAACGTAGTAATTTCAAAAAAAATCCTACGCACACGCAAGATCATGGTGATGCATAGAAACGAGAGGGGAGAGTGTTGTCCACGTATCCTCGTAGACCGAAAGCGGAAGCGTTCTGACAACGCGGTTGATGTAGTCGTACGTCTTCACAATTGACCGATCGTAGTACCAAAAGTACGGCACCTCCGCGATCTGCACACGTTCGGCTCGGTGACGTCCCACGAACTCATGATCCAGCAGAGTGTCGAGGGAGAGCTTCGTCAACACGACGACGTGATGACGGTGATGATGAAGCTACCGGCGCAGGGCTTCGCCTAAGCACTGCAATGATATGACCGAGGTGGATTATGGTGGAGGGGGGCACCGCACACGGCTAAGAGATCAATGATCAACTTGTGTGTCCATGGGGTGCCCCCCTCCCCCGTATATAAAGGAGTGGAGGAGGGGGAGAGGGTCGGCCTCCTAGGCGCGCCCAAGGGGGGAGTCCTACTCCCAATGGGAGTAGGATCCCCCCTTCCCTAGTTGGAGTAGAAGAGGGAAGGAAGGAGGAGAGGGAGAAGGAAAGGGGGCGTGCCCTACCCCCCTGGGCGCGTCCTCCGTCCTTGTTGCCGCCTCATGGCTTCTCCGACTTCATCTCCAAGTCTCCTGGTTTCTTTCTGGTCCAAGAAAGATCATCGTGAAAGTTTTATTCCATTTGGTATTCCTTTTCTGCGAAACTCTAAAGCAAGGAAAAAACAGAAACTGGCACTGGGCTCTAGGTTAATAGGTTAGTCCCAAAAATAATATAAAATAGCATATTAATGCATATAAAACATCCAAAACAGATAATATAATAGCATGGAACAATGAAAAAATTATAGAACGTTGGAGACGTATCAAGCATCCCCAAGCTTAATTCCTGCTCGTCCTCGACTAGGTAAATGATAAAAATAGAATTTTTGATGTGGAATGCTTCCTAACATATTTATCCATGTAATTTATTTATTGTGGCATGAATGTTTAGATCTGTATGATTCAAAACAAAAGTTTAATATTGACATAAAAACAATAATACTTCAAGCATACTAACAAGATAATTATGTCTTCTCAAAATAACATGGCCAAAGAAAGCTTATCCCTACATAATCATATAGTCTGGCTATGCTCCGTCTTCATCACACAAAATATTCAAATCATGCACAACCCCGATGACAAGCCAAGCAATTGTTTCATACTTTTGACGTTCTCAAACTTTTTCAACTTTCACGCAATACATGAGCGTGAGCCATGGACATAGCACTATAGGTGGAATAGAAGGTGCTTGTGGAGAAGACAAAAGGAGGGAGATTGTCTCACATCAACTAGGCATACTAACGGGCTATGGAGATGCCCATCAATAGATATCAACATGAGTGAGTAGGGATTGCCATGCAACTGATGCACTAGAGCTATAAGTTTATGAAAGCTCAAAAAGAAAACTAAGTGGGTGTGCATCCAACTTGCTTGCCCACGAAGACCTAGGGCAATTTGAGGAAGCCCATCGTTGGAATATACAAGCCAAGTTCTATAATGAAAATTCCCACTAGTATATGAAAGTAACAACATAGGAGACTCTCTATCATGAAGATCATGGTGCTACTTTGAAGCACAAGTATGGAAAAGGATAGTAACATTGCCCCTTCTCTCTTTTTCTGTCATTTTTTATTTTTTTCTTTCTTTTTTTTTTCTTTTTCTCTTTCTTTTTCTTTTTTTCCTTTTTTTTTCTTTTTTTTCTTTCTTTCTTTCTCTTTCTTTTATTTCCTCACATGGGACAATGCTCTAATAATGAAGATCATCATACTTCTATTTACTTACAACTCAAAAATTACAACTCGATACTTAGAACAAAATATGAATCTATATGCATGCCTCCGGCGGTGTACCGGGATGTGCAATGACTCAAGAGAGACATGTATAAAAAATGATGAAAGGTGGCTTTGCCACAAATGCGATGTCAACTACATGATCATGCAAAGCAATATGACAATGATGATGCGTGTCATAATAAACGGAACGATGGAAAGTTGCATGGCAATATATCTCGGAATGGCTATGGAAATGCCATAATAGGTAGGTATGGTGGCTGTTTTGAGGAAGGTATATGGTGGGTTTATGGTACCGGCGAAAGTTGTGCGGTACTAGAGAGGCTAGCAATGGTGGAAGGGTGAGAGTGCGTATAATCCATGGACTCAACATTAGTCATAAAGAACTCACATACTTATTGCAAACATCTATTAGTCATCAAAACAAAGTACTACGTGCATGATCCTAGGGGGATAGATTGGTAGGAAAAGACCATCACTCATCCCTGACTGTCACTCATAAGGAAGACAATCAAAAAATATCTCATTCTCCAACTTCGTTACATAACGGTTCACCATACGTGCATGCTACAGGACTCACAAACCTTAACACAAGTATTTCTCAAATTCACAACTATCACTAGCATGACTCTAATATCACCATCTTTATATCTCAAAACAATCATAAGGAATCAAACTTCTCATAGTATTCAATGCACTTTATATGAAAGTTTTTATTATATCCCTCTTGGATGCCTGTCATATTAGGACTAATTTTATAACCAAAGCAAATTACCATGCTGTTTTAAAGACTCTCAAAATAATATAAGTGAAGCATGAGAGTTCATCAATTTCTATAAAATAAAGCCACCGCCGTGCTCTAAAAAGATATAAGTGAAGCACTAGAGCAAAATTGCCTAGCTCAAAAGATATAAGTGAAGCACATAGAGTATTCTAATAAATGACGATTCATGTGTGTCTCTCTCAAAAGGTGTGTAAAACAAGGATGATTGTGGCAAACTAAAAAGCAAAGACTCAAATCATACAAGACGCTCCAAGCAAAACACATATCATGTGGTGATTAAAAATATAGCCTCAAGTAAAGTTACCGATGGACGAAGACGAAAGAGGGGATGCCTTCCGGGGCATCCCCAAGCTTAGGCTCTTGGTCGTCCTTCAATATTACCTTGGGGTGCCTTGGGCATCCCCAAGCTTAGGCTCTTGCCACTCCTTATTCCATATTCCATAATCCTTACCCAAAACTTGAAAACTTCACAACACAAAACTCAACAGAAAATCTCATAAGCTCCGTTAGTATAAGAAAATAAATCACCACTTTTGGTACTGTTGTGAACTCATTCTTTATTTATATTGGTGTAATATCTACTTTATTCCAACTTTTACATGGTTCATACCCCCCAATACTATCCATAGATTCATCAAAATAAGAAAACAACACATAGAAAACAGAATCTGTCAAAAACAGAAAAGTCTGTAGCAATCTAGATATTTTGAATACTTCTGTAACTCCACAAATTCTGAAAAATTAGGAAGACCTAAGCAATTTGTTTATTAATCTTCTTCAAAAAGAATCAGTATTTTATCACGCTTCTGTGACTTTAAACAATTCTGGGACTGAGTGCAAAAGTTTCTATTTATCAGCAAGATCAAATCAACTATCACCATAAGCTATCCCAAAGGTCTTACTTTGCACAAACACTAATTAAAACACAAAATGAGATCTAACCAGATGCTAGATTATTTATTTATTGCAAAACAGAACCTAAAAAGCAAAAACAAAAATAAAATTGGGTTGCCTCCCAACAAGCGCTATTGTTTAACGCCCTTAGCTAGGCATAAAACATGAATAGATCTAGATATTATCATCTTTGGCCTGCAATCGATAAGTGGCTCTCATAATAGATTCATAAGGCAATTTAATTTTCTTTCTTGTAAAGTGTTCCATACCTTTCTTTAACGGAAATTGAAATCTAATGTTTCCTTCTTTCATATCAATAATTGCACCAATCGTTCAAAGAAAAGGTATACCAAGAATAATAGGACATGTAGGATTGCAATCTATATCAAGAACAATGAAATCTACGGGCACATAATTCCTATTTGCAATAATAAGAACATCATTAATCCTTCCCATAGGTTTCATAATAGTGGAATCCACAAGATACAAATTTAAAGAACAATCATCAAATTCACGGAAAGCTAACACATCACATAAAGTTTTTGGAATTGTGGAAACACTAGCACCCAAATCACACAAAGCATGGCACTCATAATCCGTAATCTTAATCTTAATAGTAGGTTCCCACTCATCATAAAGTTTTGTTGTCACGACCGGTTTTTCAATAAAATAATTACTGAGAGACCAATCCTTTTTACGGACCAGCGAGGAAGAATTCCTTCTCACTGGTAGACAATATCTTGGTCACAGAAAAAAATACCAGGAGTACTAAATATAATACAAAGTTGAGCGGAGACTGCCCAACAATTTATTACATGCACGCCGATAAAACAAGACGGCGGATAGGGTGGCAAACTACTAACTCACGATAATAACGGTGGTGGAAATATCACCGCGAAGCGAGTGATATGATTCCAGAAGACTACAGCTCTTCGAGCGTCGGAGTGAGGCTCGAGGAGACTTATTGTGGGTGGCGGAAGCGTATACGATACAAGTGACCAATATCCGAGATCGCGCAGGACTGACTGGGACTCCTCTAGGCGTCGGACGCGCTATCAAACTCTTCATCCAAGAGATCGCCTTCGTCAACATCTGGCCAAATCAACAAGCCAGGTGAGTACCATGAAAGTACTCGCAAGACAGTTCGGACATAAGATATAACAAATGCAAACATGAAGCATATGAACAAGCTAACCAGTGTGATCAGACATAGAGATAATAAATGCTGGGTGCCAAGCGAGGGTCCGAATGACGCCTCGAGCGGAAACTGCTGAATATTAATACGGGTGCCAAACGAGTGTCTGAAAGACTCCTCGAGCGGAAAATGCGGAATAATAATACAGGTGCCAAACGAGTGTCTGAAAGACTCCTCGAGCGAAAATGCGGAATAATAATGCCACAGTCGGGCGTCGGGGCGACACCACATAAAGGGCTTATAACAGAAAATAAAGACAGTGCATGCCACAGTCGGACGTCTGAGCGACATCACATAAAGGGCTTATATTTAAAGTAAGAAGCAAGAACACGCCACAGTCGGACGTCTGCGTGACGTCTCATAAAGGGCTTATATTGTAGCTCAATAATACAATAGTTCGGGAACATAAATTATCACAAGCATGAGACAAATATAAAGTTAGTCCATCCACAGAAATAACAATAAATCTGGCTTTACCACTTGAGCTTGTTCACCGGGGACAAGTTTTCCACGCGGATAGATATGGATATAATGTTTTCATTACTTGATCATGGATACGATGATTTGGAAAGAATTGACTCTGCAGAGTTTGTACTTAACCACAGCCAACGGATTTCAGTAGTCACGGGGACTAGTTCCGTCTACGGTGTTTTGGAAGAAACACGTCTAACCAGTACACACCCAATTCAACCATCCGAAGCCAGGGATCACCCTCGGCAATGTTCAAGAAAAACCTTGAGACGGGGAGGCTACAACCTCGCGTAGCATGGGATCAAATTTCTATACGCGCGCTTTAAGGGGGTGCCCCCCCTCTCGGTCCCAACCGGAAACACCCATGCCCCCTGACCGGATGACTGGCTTTAATCCTAGGCCAAGGTACCATCATCCCGGCCTCTCTGTTTGGTGTGTACACGGAAAGAGGTTACCAACTTACTAAACCGCATCCTGGCAAATGAAACATGTGGTAGCACGGAAGGGGGGGAAGAACGATAACGTGGCTCCGACCACGTCAACGTCAGAAATAGTCGGATGACGCAAGGCTGGTATGCTACAACAGTACCACCTTGCTGCCCTTCATGTCACCACATGATTAGGCCATCTCTCATCAGAGATCATCGCAACTATGGAACATGCGGGGAAAAGAACGATAACGTGGCTCCGACCACGTTAACGTCGGAGAAAGTCGGATGACACAAGGCTGGTATGCCACAACAGTACCACCTTGCTGCCCTTCATGTCACCACATGATTAGGCCATCTCTCATCAGAGATCATCGCGACTTTGAAACATGAGGGTAGTTGCCTTACAAGCAACGAGGTATTTACCGACACTCATATGCCACGCACAAACTTTCACGCGAACATGTAAAACACCTGTCATATCAAATGTTCAAAACATGCTTGCCTGGTTCGGAGAAGTCGGAGTCTAGCTCGGCGAAGTTCGCGGCTCCGTCACCTCTCGCGGAACCTACTGCAATCACGAAACGGGCACTAACGTGAAAACCAATGGGTACACAGAAACTTCTCCAAATATTTTTCAAATAAATCCCATAAAAAACTAGACAAAATTTGAAGATTGTCAGAAAAAGAATCACTCAAAAATTCCTTTTTATTAAAAAGTTATAAAGGTTTCTGTCCAGGGACTTATCTGTAATGAAACAGAAAAGTTCTAGGGTTTTAACTGAGAAAACAGAAAACGGTTCGATTGGAAATGCGCAAGCGCAAGAGAGAAAGGGTATTTTGCCCGAAGGCGCCAACAGAAAACGGTTCGAGGGAGAAATAACAGAGGCTGACACGCGGGGTCCACATGTCAGGTTTGAAAAGCTCGCCGGCGCCCGAAGACTGCGGTGGACGCCGGTGTCGAACCACGGCGAGTTAGGAGAAACGGAGGGTACCAAGAGCTTCAGCGTCTTCTTCCGCGTCGGTGGGTGGTGGACTCGACCAACGGGGAGCACCACGTCGACGGCGACACTTTCTCCGGCGGACGGCGGCTCGGGTGAGGATGGGGAACTCCGGTGGAGGGCTGCAAACTTCGAATTGAAGCGTGGGTCAGAAAGAGGGATGCATGGTGAAGCTACTGGCAAGAGAATGGAAGCGGAGGAGCACACACGGGGGCGAATCGGGCTGGATCCCGTGGCGGGTCGCGGCGGCTGGAGTCGAGGAAGGAGACCTCCTCGGGGCTCTTCCAGTGGCTAGGCGTGCTCTAGGGGGAGTGCAGGGATGGTGGGTGCTCGAGTTGAAGCTCGGGGCCTCTATTTATAGGCGGATCGACGGGGTGGCCGTGAACGGAGAATCTCCGGCGAGAGATTACGGCGGAGCAGTGGATTGGCAGGTGGTTTAAGCGGCCAGGCAGCATCAGTGGAGGTTACTGGAGTCGTTTCACAGCTAAACGGAGATGGTCTTGGCGTAATGGCGTCGGTCCACGGTGAGGTGACCGCACGGGCTCGACGGCGGCAGAGAGCGCGCTCCGCGCCCTGCAGTTCACGACGAGAGCGGCAGTGCGTTCAGGGGAGTGGAAGGCCACGCGGTGAGCTCTGGTGGTTTGGGCGGCGCTGGGTGGCGTCGTCGATGCCGTGTCTCCCGCTGGCGTCCGCAAAGCCGCCGCCGGCGTTGGTCACGGGGCGGCGCACCTTCTGCTGCTCGTCGCCGACGCCCGCAAGGCGCCAGGCGTTCGTGCGGTGCAGGAACAAGGGGGAGGGGACGAGGAGCAAGGCGACGCAGTGGTACTGGCGAGATCGACGTCCTCCTCTGAAGAAAACGACAGCAGGCCACTGACTGAATCTCTGAATTTCTAAACTTGACACTGACCATGCACTGCAGGTGTTCGACAGAAAGATTTTGCAATGAGATGAATTTTTTCTGGAGCTGTAACTTGGTGAGGTGACCACTCAATGCACCTAGAGGCTGCCTGATTTTACTTGGAATTTTTGGAGAAGGTTTTGAATGAATTTCACCAAATTTGTCAAATCTGGTCCAAACTTGCAGTAGGTGTAGTTTGAAAATTTTGAAATGAAGACCAGTGGATCTTCATGGATCTTGGTTGAGGGTTCAAAGGACTAGGAGGGGAAAAAGGTTTGGTGGCAAGAATCAAGACAGAAAGTGGAGTTCCTTTGTAAATCTCCAAGTGCTAGAAAAGAAGGCAGAAATTGGTTTGAATAAGATTTAAATAGAAATAATCACATGGGGAGGTTCAACTTGCTGGATTTGATACAAATCATGATCCAAAGGTGAGGGAAGGGTTAGGAGAGAGGATTTGCACTAAGGCCATGGCAAGAAGGAATTGTTGAAAGTGGCAAAGGATTATTCCAAAAGCCATAGTGCATTTGCAAAAGATTTTCAAAAGTTATTTTCCCCAATGAAAAACATTTTGTCTTGAGTCCAAATGAAAAGCAAGAACCTCCAAGACCAAAGACAGATCTTGGGTGAATCCAAATAAAACTTTTGCCATAAAAAAAGAATATTTGAGAGGGAGAGTTCTTTTGAAGAAAAAATTTAAATCACTCCCCTCAAGTCAAATAAAAATCTTTTTGAAAAATCCAAATAAAAACTTGGGTGTCACAACACCTACCCCCTTAGGAAAAATCTCGTCCTCGAGATTTCTGCTGATCCTCAAATAGATATGGATACTCTGCTCGAAGGAAATCTTCCCTTTCCCATGTAGCTTCATCCTCAATGTGGTTGCTCCACTGAACCCTGAAAAATCTTGTTGTTTTCTGACGGGTCCTCCGTTCAGACTCTTCTAAAATCTTTATTGGCCTTTCTCTGTATGTGAGATCTGGTTGCATATCAATGTTCTCATGAGGTACATGCTTCTCCGGGTTACTCACACATTTTCTCAACTGTGAGACGTGGAATACGTCATGGACGTCTGACAGATCCTTGGGTAGGTCTAGTTGGTAGGCTACTGTGCCTCTTCGTGCCTTTACACAAAATGGTCCAATAAATCTTGGGGCTAGCTTCCCCTTTATTTTGAACCGTTGCAGACCCCTCATAGGAGATACTCGGAGGTATACGGAATCACCGGGTTCAAAGCTGACCTCACGATGCTTCTGATCATAGTAGCTCTTTTGTCGGCTCTGTGCCGTCTTGAGTCTGTCCCTGATTTGTTTAACTTTCTCCTCGGCCTCTTTAAGCATGTCTGGGCCGAAGATACGGCTGTCACCAGTTTCTGACCAATTCAGTGCGGTACGACACCTCCGTCCGTACAATGCTTCAAAGGGTGCCATTTGCAAGCTGGCTTGGTAACTGTTGTTGTAAGCAAACTCGGCATATGGCAAACTCTCTTCCCAACTGGATCCATAGGTGAGCACACAAGCTCTTAGCATATCCTCTAGGATTTGGTTTACACGTTCTGTTTGTCCATCAGTCTGAGGGTGGTATGCTGTACTGAAAGCTAGTTGCGTGCCCAGAGCTTGTTGTAGGTGATCCCAAAATTTGGAGACGAATTGGGTGCCTCGGTCTGATATTATAGTCTTTGGGACTCCATGTAAGCAAACTATACGAGAGAGATAAAGTTTGGCCAGTCTCTGTGTGGAGTAGGTAGTCTTCACGGGAATGAAATGAGCAACCTTGGTTAGTCGGTCTGTGATGACCCATATGGCGTCATTTCCGTGTTGTGATCGGGGTAATCCGACAATGAAGTCCATTCCTATTTCATCCCATTTCCACTCTGGTATCCTGTTAGGCTGGAGTAGCCCTGCTGGCTTTTGGTGTTCGGCCTTGATGCGCTGACAAGAATCGCAACAAGCAATGAATGTGGCTATATCTCTTTTCATACCATGCCACCAAAATCTTTCCTGAATGTCCTTGTACATTTTGGTTCCTCCAGGATGGATTGAGTATGGAGCGGTGTGGCTTTCCGTCAAGATCTGTTGCTTGAGTTCCTCAATGTTAGGTACGCAAAGTCTGTCTCAGTACCATAATGTTCCTTCACTGTCTGTGACGAACTCTGAAGTCTTACTAAGTTTCATTTTCTTCTTTATGCCTTCGATGCTGGGATGTCCCTGTTGAGCCTTCTTAATTTGTTCCACCAGGGTGGGTTGTATCTCCAGTTGATACGGTGCCCTTGGCGACTAACATCATGTTGAGCCTAGCGAACTCTCGCTGAAACTCAGGCCTCAAATCTTGCTGACCGTCATTGTCCGGGCTGGGGTTTCGACTAAGGGCATCGGCCACCACATTTTCTTTCCCTGGGTGGTAGTGAATACCAACATCATAGTCCTTGACCAGTTCCAACCAGCGTCGTTGGCGTAAATTCAGCTCTGGCTGTGTGAAAATATATTTGAGGCTCTTATGGTCCGTATATATTTCACAGCGATTTCCCAACAGAAAGTGCCTCCACTCCTTGAGTGCATGTATGACTGCTGCTAGTTCCAAGTCATGTGTTGGGTAATTTTCCTCATGTTTTCGCAGCTGCCTGGAGGCATATGCGACAACTTTGCCATCCTGCATTAGCACGCATCCGAGACCTTTTCGGGACGCGTCACAATACACTTCAAAGCTCTTGTGTATGTCTGGCACAGTTAAGACCGGTGCGGTTGTCAGCTTCTTCTTGAGTTCTTGGAAGCTCTGCTCACATGCTTCCGTCCATACAAATTTCTTGTCCTTCTTGAGTAACTGTGTTATTGGCTTTGCCACAGTGGAGAACCCTTCAATAAATCTCCTGTAATACCCGGCCATTCCTAGGAAACTCCGCACATCTGTGACGTTGGCGGGCGGCTTCCAGTCCAGTATGGCCTTGACTTTTTCTGGGTCTACGGCCACGCCTTCTTGGTTCAGTATATGGCCTAAGAAACCAACTTGTCTTAGCCAAAATTCACACTTGCTAAATTTGGCGTACAACTGATGCTTCCTCAACTCTCCCAAAACAATTCTGAGGTGCTCAGCATGCTCTTCTGGTGTCCTTGAGTAAACCAGAATATCGTCAACGAATACCACCACAAATTTGTCCATGAATTTCATGAACACTTTGTTCATGAGGTGGACGAAATATGCGGGGGCGTTCGTTAATCCAAAAGGCATCACTGTAAACTCGTATAACCCATATCTGGAAGTGAAAGCTGTCTTGGGGATATCTTCCGTCCGTACCTTCAATTGGTGATATCCCGATCTCAAATCAATTTTTGAGAATACCTTGGCCTGTGCGAGCTGGTCAAACAAATCATTTATCCGTGGCATCGGATATTTGTTTTTGATGGTGACCATATTGAGGGCTCGATAGTCGATACACAGTCTCAGTGTCCCATCCTTCTTCTTGGCGAACAACACAGGCGAACCCCATGGTGAGGAGCTGGCTCGAATGAATCCTTTGTCCAACAACTCCTTTATCTGCTTCTTCAACTCCACCAATTCTGAGGGTGCCATTCTATAAGGCTTCTTATAGATGGGAGCGGTGCCAGGTGCTAGTTCAATGCTGAATTCTATCTCTCGGTCTGGTGGCATGCCTGGTAGTTCTTCAGGGAACACATCAGGAAACTCGCATACCACTGGAACTTTCCTCAGTTCTGCAATGTCCATTTTGTTCAGTTTTGGTTTCTGTGATCGTGGCCTTTCTTGAGCGGAAACTCTTATCGTCTTGCCGTGATGGTGAGTGAGAATCACTGTCCGATTGAAACAGTCAATGAATCCTTTGTTGGTGGTCAACCAGTCCATTCCTAAAATGACATCCAGTCCCTTACTTTCCAACACGATGAGATTCGCGTGGAATTGTAGTCCTTCGAACTCAATGACCACTCCTTGGCAGTAACCCTGAGCGATTTGCTTATTTCCGAGGGACTTGATGATCATAGATTTTTCCAAGGGAAGTATCGGAAAACCATGTTGCGAAACAAAACTCTTCGAAACGAATGAATGGGAAGCTCCAGAATCAAACAAAACCGTGGCAGGTACTGTGTTGACAGGGAACGTACCGAGCATGATGTCTGGGGCATTCTGCGCTTCTTCCCTGGTCACATGGTTCAGGTGACCCTTCCTGTGGTTGTTGTTGGGGTTGAAATTGTTGCGCTTGGGGGCTGGATTGTTTCCACCATTGTTCGGCTTGGGTGCCGAATCTCTTGGCTTCGGGCACTGTTTAGCATAATGCCCTTGTTGACCACAAGCATAGCAGGTGACCCCTGGACGGTATGTGTACTCCTTATCCCTGGCATGAAATTGTCCGACGGGCCTTGGCTCAGTAGTCGTGGATCTCCTTGTGTCTGTCCTTGGGACCTCAGTCTTGCCTCGGTTGCTGCGGGCAAGAGTCGTCTTGTCCCTCTTTCGCTTGCGGATATCTTCCAGACTACGGCGCTCATTCTCCAAGGTGATGGCCTTGTCTACCAGCGTCTTAAAATCCGGAAAGGTGTGTACAATCAGTTGGCATCTCAGCGCTGGTGCCAGGCCGTCCAGGAATTTTTCCATCTTCTTGCTTTCCGTCATGTGCTCGTCGTAGGCATAACGAGACAGCTGGGTGAACTGACCATTGTATTCTGTCACTGACATGCCTCTCTGCTTCAGGTCATCAAACTCTCTCTTCTTGATCTTTAGGATGCTCCTGGGGATGTGTGCCCCACGGAAGCCTTCCTTGAACTCTTCCCAGGTGATGTTGTGTTCCCTGGGATGCATGTGTAGGAAGTTTCCCCACCATGCTGCGGCTGCTCCAGTAAGGTAGTGTGGTGCATAGAGCACCTTCTCATGATCTGAGAACTGAGCAATAATCAGTTTCCTTTCAATCTCACGAAGCCAATCATCGGCTTCCAGCGGCCTATCGGTGTGAGCAAAAGTTGAGGGGCGAGTCTTCTGTAACTCAGATAACTTGGAATGTGGTTGATAAGGTTCACGGTGGTTTCCCATATTGATGACATGATTCATCATCTCTTGGTGCTGTTGCTGGCTTTGCTCAAAGAGACGGCATACTTGAGACAGTGCTGCTTCGCTGTCTTGTTGGCTGGATTGACCCTGAGTGAAATTGTTGCTGGTCTGTGTCCCGTAAGCCTCTTCTGGCTGATTGGGCATGGAGCGAGTCCACGGGTGAGACATTTTTCCAGTCTAGGGTATTATTTGCAAAACCCATGAGAAAAACTGTGCAGCACAAGGAAAAATCTTGCAAAGGCAACAATTAAAAGGCTTCAAGATCTTTCATGAAAACATAAACGATTTTGCATGGAGGAGAAGTGCTCAACATAAATCTTACATGCGAAAAGCAAACACACGATACAGCACTCAGGATGCGCGTACACATCCTGACATGTTATTAAAAACTAGCGTACTACTCCGGAAGGCAGCAAACACACCAATACAAACTAGCGTACAGATAAAACAACACATCATACAAGCAGACATAACACGCGGCTACTCGGTGCTCTCAGTCGGAGATGGTGAAGATCTCCTTCCCCTTGCCGATGGCAAGGCTCAGCGGTCCAGGAGAGTCAACCTCCACCTCCTCTCTAGCTGGCTCCTGGCGCGTAACGCTGCGCTGCGGTGATGGTGCGGGGGCGACGGGTGGTAGAGCGCGTGCGGCAGGCGGTGCGGCTCTGACTGGAGTAGGAGCGATGACTCGGTCGAACTCCTCAGTGGTAGGCAGACGGCGAGCAGTGGCCAAAATGGCCGGTGCATACGAGGCTGAAGACGAGACGAATGTCAGAGGCGGCGCCGTGTGGAGAAGCTCCTTCCTGCTGGCAGGACCGCCCCGGACCAAGTCCATGCGGGCAGCCACAAGATCATCTACGAGGTTGTCGAAAGACTCCTCCAGAGCCTTGAGATACTCCACAACCATCTCGATGGCTTCATCTCATTCTCCCCGATGGCAGGCGAACGCATAGTGGCTGGTGTAAGGCACATGGCATGGAAGGTAGCGCTAGCGACGAGTCTTCATCGTAGGAAGGATGTCCCGAAGGCGAGCTATCGCCTCACGGGCAGCCATCTGCATGGCATGCCTCTCCGTAGGCATGGCCCTTCCCACAAACCGGAAGTGGCGGGCAGCAGAACGTCCTCCCTTGAACTGCACCACAGCTTGGTGCATAGACACGTCGTCACTGAGCTTGTGCTGATAGAGTGTGAACTCCGGGCGAGCTGCTGGCCCGATCGCGAGCTTCGTGATGGAGACGAGGAGCTTGACAAACCCCTCGGGCACGTTGGTGAACACTCGATTCTCACAGCTGCTGCCAGCCATCTACAAAAGTAGGCAAAAATTCTGAGTAGTCATGTCATAAATTTATGATGACCAACAGAAAATAGCTACAATTGCAAAATGCTGAAAAAGCACAAAAACGCTAATAACCGATTAGCGATCGCACCTAGTGGCTTCCTACAGTCAGCCTGGCTCTGATACCAAGCTTGTCACGACCGGTTTTTCAATAAAATAATTATTGAGAGACCAACCCTTTTTACAGACCAGCGAGGAAGAATTCCTTCTCACTGGTAGACAATATCTTGGTCACAGAAGAAAAATACCAGGAGTACTAAATATAATACAAAGTTGAGCGGAGACTGCCCAACAATTTATTACATGCACGCCGATAAAACAAGACGGCGGATAGGGTGGCAAACTACTAACTCACGATAATAACGGTGGTGGAAATATCACCGCGAAGCGAGTGATATGATTCCAGAAGACTACAGCTCTTCGAGCGTCGGAGTGAGGCTCGAGGAGACTTATTGTGGGTGGCGGAAGCGTATACGATACAAGTGACCAATATCCGGGATCGCGCAGGACTGACTGGGACTCCTCTAGGCGTCGGACGCGCTATCAAACTCTTCATCCAAGAGATCGCCTTCGTCAACATCTGGCCAAATCAACAAGCCAGGTGAGTACCATGAAAGTACTCGCAAGACAGTTCGGACATAAGATATAACAAATGCAAACATGAAGCATATGAACAAGCTAACCAGTGCGATCAGACATAGAGATAATAAATGCTGGGTGCCAAGCGAGGGTCCGAATGACGCCTCGAGCGGAAACTGCTGAATATTAATACGGGTGCCAAACGAGTGTCTGAAAGACTCCTCGAGCGGAAAATGCGGAATAATAATATAGGTGCCAAACGAGTGTCTGAAAGACTCCTCGAGTGGAAAATGCGGAATAATAATGCCACAGTCGGGCGTCGGGGCGACACCACATAAAGGGCTTATAACAAAAAATAAAGACAGTGCATGCCACAGTCGGACGTCTGAGCGACATCACATAAAAGCTTATATTTAATGTAAGAAGCAAGAACACGCCACAGTCGGACGTCTGCGCGACGTCTCATAAAGGGCTTATATTGTAGCTCAATAATACAATAGTTCGGGAACATAAATTATCACAAGCATGAGAGAAATATAAAGTTAGTCCATCCACAGGAGTACAATAAATCTGGATTTACCACTTGAGCTTGTTCACCGGGGACAAGTTTTCCACGCGGATAGATATGGATATAATGTTTTCATTACTTGATCATGGATACGATGATTTGGACAGAATTGACTCTGCAGAGTTTGTACTTAACCACGGCCAACGGATTTCAGTAGTCACGGGGACTAGTTCCGTCTACGGTGTTTTGGAAGAAACACGTCTAACCAGTACACACCCAATTCAACCATCCGAAGCCAGGGATCACCCTCGGCAACGTTCAAGAAAAACCTTGAGACGGGGAGGCTACAACCTCGCGTAGCATGGGATCAAATTTCTATACGCGCGCTTTAAGGGGGTGCCCCCCCTCTCGGTCCCAACCGGAAACACCCATGCCCCCTGACCGGATGATTGGCTTTAATCCTGGGCCAAGGTACCATCATCCCGGCCTCTCTGTTTGGTGTGTACACGGAAAGAGGTTACCAACTTACTAAACCGCATCCTGGCAAATGAAACATGTGGTAGCACGGAAGGGGGGGAAGAACGATAACGTGGCTCCGACCACGTTAACATCAGAAATAGTCGGATGGCGCAAGGCTGGTATGCTACAACAGTACCACCTTGCTGCCCTTCATGTCACCACATGATTAGGCCATCTCTCATCAGAGATCATCGCAACTATGGAACATGCGGGGAAAAGAACAATAACGTGGCTCCGACCACGTTAACGTCGGAGAAAGTCGGATGACGCAAGGCTGGTATGCCACAACAGTACCACCTTGCTGCCCTTCATGTCACCACATGATTAGGCCATCTCTCATCAGAGATCATCGCGACTTTGAAACATGAGGGTAGTTGCCTTACAAGCAACGAGGTATTTACCGACACTCATATGCCACGCACAAACTTTCACGCAAACATGTAAAACACCTGTCATATCAAATGTTCAAAACATGCTTGCCTGGTTCGGAGAAGTCGGAGTCTAGCTCGGCGAAGTTCGCGGCTCCGTCACCTCTCCCGGAACCTACGGCAATCACGAAACGGGCACTAATGTGAAAACCAATGGGTACACAGAAACTTCTCCAAATATTTTTCAAATAAATCCCATAAAAAACTAGACAAAATTTGAAGATTGTCAGAAAAAGAATCACTCAAAAATTCCTTTTTATTAAAAAGTTATAAAGGTCTCTGTCCAGGGACTTATCTGTAATGAAACTGAAAAGTTCCAGGGTTTTAACTAAGAAAACAGAAAACGGTTCGATTGGAAATGCGCAAGCGCAAGAGAGAAAGCGTATTTTGCCCGAAGGCGCCAACAGAAAATGGTTCGAGGGAGAAATAACAGAGGCTGACACACGGGGTCCACATGTCAGGTTTGAAAAGCTCGCCGGCGCCCGAAGACTGCGGTGGACGCCGGCGTCGAACCACGGCGAGTTAGGAGAAACAGAGGGTACCAAGAGCTTCAGCGTCTTCTTCCGCGTCGGTGGGTGGTGGACTCGACCAACGGGGAGCACCACGTCGACGGCGACACTTTCTCCGGCGGACGGCGGCTCGGGTGAGGATGGGGAACTCCGGTGGAGGGCTGCAAACTTCGAATTGAAGCGTGGGTCAGAAAGAGGGATGCATGGTGAAGCTACTGGCAAGAGAATGGAGGCGGAGGAGCACACACGGGGGCGAATCGGGCTGGATCCCGTGGCGGGTCGCGGCGGCCGGAGTCGAGGAAGGAGACCTCCTCGGGGCTCTTCCAGTGGCTAGGCGTGCTCTAGGGGGAGTGCGGGGATGGTGGGTGCTCGAGTTGAAGCTCGGGGCCTCTATTTATAGGCGGATCGACGGGGTGGCCGTGAACGGAGAATCTCCGGCGAGCGATTACGGCGGAGCAGTGGATTGGCAGGTGGTTTAAGCGGCCAGGCAGCATCAGTGGAGGTTACTGGAGTCGTTTCACAGCTAAACGGAGATGGTCTTGGCGTAATGGCGTCGGTCCACGGTGAGGTGACCGCACGGGCTCGAGGGCGGCAGAGAGCGCGCTCCGTGCCCTACGGTTCACGACGAGAGCGGCAGCGCGTTCGGGGGAGTGGAAGGCCACGCGGCGAGCTCTGGTGGTTTGGGCAGCGCTGGGTGGCGTCGTCGGTGCCGTGTCTCCCGCTGGTGTCCGCAAAGCCGCCGCCGGCGTCGGTCACGGGGCGGCGCACCTTCTGCTGCTCGTCGCCGACGCCCGCAAGGCGCCAGGCGTTCGTGCGGTGCAGGAACAAGGGGGAGGGGACGAGGAGCAAGGCGACGCAGTGGTACTGGCGAGATCGACGTCCTCCTCTGAACAAAACGACAGCAGGCCACTGACTGAATCTCTGAATTTCTAAACTTGACACTGACCATGCACTACAGGTGTTCAACAGAAAGATTTTGCAATGAGATGAATTTTTTCTGGAGCTGTAACTTGGTGAGGTGACCACTCAATGCACCCAGAGGCTGCCTGATTTTACTTGGAATTTTTGGAGAAGGTTTTGAATGAATTTAACCAAATTTGTCAAATCTGGTCCAAACTTGCAGTAGGTGTAGTTTGAAAATTTTGAAATGAAGACCAGTGGATCTTCATGGATCTTGGTTGAGGGTTCAAAGGACTAGGTGGGGAAAAAGGTTTGGTGGCAAGAATCAAGACAGAAAGTGGAGTTCCTTTGTAAATCTCCAAGTGCTAGAAAAGAAGGCAGAAATTGGTTTGAATAAGATTTAAATAGAAATAATCACATGGGGAGGTTCAACTTGCTGGATTTGATGCAAATCATGATCCAAAGGTGAGGGAAGGGTTAGGAGAGAGGATTTGCACTAAGGCCATGGCAAGAAGGAATTGTTGAAAGTGGCAAAGGATTATTCCAAAAGCCATAGTGCATTTGCAAAAGATTTTCAAAAGATATTTTCCCCAATGAAAAACATTTTGTCTTGAGTCCAAATGAAAAGCAAGAACCTCCAAGACCAAAGACAGATCTTGGGTGAATCCAAATAAAACTTTTGCCATAAAAAAGAATATTTGAGAGGGAGAGTTCTTTTGAAGAAAAATTTAAATCACTCCCCTCAAGTCAAATAAAAATCTTTTTGAAAAATCGAAATAAAAACTTGGGTGTCACATTTGTAGGGATAGAAACTTCCAATTCAAGCTTTTGTTCAAAAGATTGCATCATAGCATCAACGATATGTTTAGTAAAAGCTTTGATTTGATTGTAAGCATGAGGAGAATTCAACATGGATTGCAATAAGGAAATACAATCTATTAAAGAACAATTATCATAGTTAAATTCCTTGAAATCCAAAAGAGTGGGTTCATTGCTATCTAAAGTTTTGACATCTCCAATCCCACTTTTATCAATCATTGGGACGCCTTTTAACTAAAGTTGACTCATCTCCAGTCCCATATTTATCAAGATTTATATTGTAAAACAAAGATTCAATAGGAGTCACATCAATCACTTTAAGATCTTCATCATTATTTTCACGGAAACTAGAAGAACATGTTTTTACAAACTAATCTTTTTTAGCATGCATCTTAGTGGTTCTTTCTTAGCACTCATCAATGGAAATTCCCATAGCTTTGAGAGACTCATTGATATCATGCTTGGGTGGAATGGATCTAAGTTTCAAAGAATCAACATCAAGAGAAATTCTATCCACCTTCCTAGCCAAATCATCAATCTTAAGCATTTTTTCTTCAATCAAAGCATTGAAATTATTTTGCGAACTCATAAATTCTTTAACACTATTCTCAAAATCAGAGGGCATCTTATTATAATTTCCATAAGAATTGTTGTAGGAATTACCATAATTATTAGAGGAATTACTAGGAAACGGCCTAGGATTAAAATTACCTCTATACGCGTTATTACCAAAATTGTTCCTACCAACAAAGTTCACATCCATAGATTCATTATTATTATCAATCAAAGTAGACAAAGGCATATCATTAGGATCAATAGGAGCACTCTTGCTAGAAAATAATTTCATAAGCTCATCCAGCTTCCCACTCAAAACATTTATCTCTTCAATCGCATGCACCTTTTTACTAGTGGAAGATCTTTCGGTATGCCATTGAGAATAATTAACCATAATATTATCTAGGAGTTTAGTAGCTTCTCCTAAATTAATTTCCATAAAAGTACCTCCCGTGGACGAATCTAAAAGATTTCTAGAAGCAAAATTCAATCCGGCATAAATTTTTTGTATAATCATCCACAAATTCAAACCATGAGCAGGGCAATTTCGTATCATCAATTTCATCCTCTCCCAAGATTGTGCAACATGTTCATGATCAATTTGCTTAAAATTCATAATATCGTTCCTAAGGGAGATGATCTTAGCGGGAGTAAAATACTTGAAAATAAGAGCATCTTTACACTTATTCCATGAATCAATACTATTTTTAGGCAAAGATGAAAACCAAGTTTTAGCACGATCTCGAAGCGAGAACGGAAATAACTTCAATTTATCAATATCATTATCCACATATTTTTTTATTTTTCATATTATGCAAATCAATGAAATTATTTAGATGGGATGCGACATTTTCACTAGGAAGGCCGGAAAATTGATCTTTCATAACAAGATTCAACAAAGCAGCATTAATTTCACAAGATTCCGCATTAGTAGCGGGAGCAATAGGAGTACTAATAAAATCATATTGTTGGTGTTGGAAAAGTCACACAATTTGGTATTCTCTTGAGTCATCATGACAAAGCAAGCAATCCAACACACAAGCACACAAAAAGCAAGCGAAGAAGACGAACGGAAGAGGAGCGAAGAAAAGGAAAATATTTTCGAAAATCGTTTTAGAAGTGGGGGAGAGGAAAACGAGAGGCGAATGGCGAATAATGTAATGCAAGAGATGAGAGTTTATGATGGGTACTTGGTATGTCTTGGCTTGACGTAGATCTCCCCGGCAACGGCACCAGAAATTCTTCCTGCTACTTCTTGAGCTTGCATTGGTTTTTCCCTTGATGATGAATGGGTGATGCAGCAAAGTAGAGTAAGTATTTCCCTCAGTTTTGAGAACCAAGGTATCAATCCACTGGGAGACAACGCACAAGTCACCGAATAACTGCACAAACAAATGCCAACTTGCACCCAACGTGATAAAGGGGTTGTCTATCCCTTCACGGTTATTTGCAAAGTGAGATCTGATAGAGATAGATAAAAGGTAAAGTAAATATTTTTGGTATTTTTGGTTTATAGATCGGAAAGTAAAAGATTGCAAAGGAAGTAAATTGGAAACTAAAATTGTAGATCAGAAACTTATATGATGGAAAATAGACCTGGGGGCCATAGGTTTCACTAGAGGCTTCTCTCAAGATAGAAAATATTACGGTGGGTAAACAAATTACTGCCGAGCAATTGATAAAAAACCACAAAGTTATGACGATATCTAAGGAAATGATCATGAATATAGGCATCACGTCTGTGTCAAGTAGACCGACTCCAGCCTGCATCTACTACTATTACTCCACACATTTACCGACTCCTGCCCGCATCTAGAGTATTAAGTTCATGAAAAACAGAGTAACACATTAAGTAAGATGACATGATGTAGAGGAATAAACTCAAGCAATATGATGTAAACCCCATATTTTTATCCTTGATGGCAACAATACAATACGTGCCTTGCTGCGCCTACTGTCACTGGGAAAGGACACCGCAAGATTGAACCCAAAGCTAAGTGCTTCTCCCATTGCAAGAAAAACCAATCTAGCTGGCCAAACCAAATCGATAGTTCGAAGAGACTTGCAAAGATATCAAATCATGCATATAAGAATTCAGAGAAGATTCAAATAATATTGATAGATAAGCTGATCATAAATCCACAATCATCGGATATCGGCAAACACACCGCAAAAGAGTATTACATCGAATAGATCTCCAAGAACATCGAGGAGAACATGGTATTGAGAATCAAAGAGAGAGAAGAAGCCATCTAGCTACTAGCTATGGACCCGTAGGTCTATGGTAAACTACTCACTCTTCATTGGAAGGGCAATGGTGTTGATGTAGAAGCCCTCCATGATCGAATCCCCTCCGGCAAGACACTGGAAAAGGCCCCTAGATGGGATCTCACGGGTACAGAAGGTTGCGGCGGTAGAAAAGTATTTTCGTGGATGCCTCTGGTGGTTTGGGCATATAAAAGTATATATAGGCGAAAGAATTGGGTCAGGGGGTGCACGAGGGGCCCACAAGGGTGGGGGCGCGCCCTAGCCCCCTAGGCACGCCCTCTGTCCTTGTGACCACCTCGTGGCTTCTCCGACTTCATCTCTGAGTCTCCTGGTTTCCTTCTGGTCCAAGAAAGATCATCGCGAAAGTTTTATTCTGTTTGGACTCCGTTTGGTATTCCTTTTCTGCGAAACTCTAAAACAAGGGGAAAACAGAAACTGGCACTAGGCTCTAGGTTAATAGGTTAGTCAGAAAAATAATATAAAATAGCATATTAATGCATATAAAACATCCAAAACAGATAATATAATAGCATGGAACAATCAAAAATTATAGATACGTTGGAGACGTATCACTTACCCACCGAGACTAGTGAGTTGAGAATTGTTGGGCCACGCTATATTGTGCACCGTAGTGATCTTGCTATCATCATTGTGCCCTAAGTCTCTCCCGTCCATATCTTACATACTTGTCTCATATCATACTTGGCTCGAGCATCAAGCATAGAGAAAAAGAAAGAAAGAAAGAAAGAAAGAAAGAAAGGAAGGGAGCTTTTAAGCAAAAGAAGAGAAACAAATAGCTTGTAATAAATAACATTGAGCCATTTTGCATCGCAACATCATCTTGGTCATCACATACATAACATAGTTGGGATTGAAGATGGCACGTTTCTCTCATAGGTAGGTGCACAAGCGTATCTTGCCCATTTGAGCAATCGAGCTAGCGTCTCTCTAGCATCCATACAACAAGAGCATTTTCTGGGGTTACACATCTTGAGCTCACTCCTTGGCTGTGCGGATCCCATCTATCTTTCGTGTGTGTGTTCCTAGTGATATCCTTGGGTTTCATCTATTTGCTTTACTTGCAATTTTCTGAACCTTCTCAACCTTATCGATATCTTGACTAACACATTTGCTTGAAATTTTTTTGCCACTGTCCTAACCAAGCTCCTCCATAAGCTTTAGATGTATAGGTGGGAGAAACAAACCAGGTACCAATTCTCCTATTGTGTCATTACATTGAGCGATACTTGATACATCCACAATCCTCGGGAAAAGGTAACTTCAGTATTGTTCTCTCATTTTCCTACTCACACCACTTGGTTATGATGGACAGGCCAAGTTCTTCGGCGAACCCACGTTTCGAGGAGCAAGGTGACGATCACGACTATGTCACAAAGAACCACTTCTTTGTTGCCCAATGAGCTCTACATTAAGAAAGTGAAGCTTTGGGTGAGCGCCTCGAGCAACTCGCCACCGACCTTCGTCAATCAGAAGCAAGGAATCGCAACTACCTAGTGAAGGAAATATGCCCTAGAGGCAATAATAAAGTTGTTATTTATATTTCCTTATATCATGATAAATGTTTATTATTCATGCTAGAATTGTATTAACCGGAAACTTAGTACATGTGTGAATACATAGACAAACAGAGTGTCACTAGTATGCCTCTACTTGACTAGCTCGTTAATCAAAGATGGTTAAGTTTCCTAGCCATGGACAAAGAGTTGTCATTTGATAAGCGGGATCACATCATTAGAGAATAATGTGATTGACTTGACCCATCCGTTAGCTTAGCACGATGATCGTTATAGTTTCATTGCTACTGCTTTCTTCATGACTTATACATGTTCCTCAGACTATGAGATTATGCAACTCCCGAATACCGGAGGAACACCTTGTGTGCTATCAAACATCACAACGTAACTGGGTGATTATAAAGATGCTCTACAGGTGTCTCTGATGGTGTTTGTTGAGTTGGCATAGATCAAGATTAGGATTTGTCACTCCGTGTATCGGAGAGGTATCTCTGGGCCCTCTCGGTAATGCACATCACTATAAGCCTTGCAAGCATTGTGACTACTGAGTTAGTCGCGGGATGATGCACTACGGAACGAGTAAAGAGACTTGCCGGTAACGAGATTGAACTAGGTATGAGGATACCGGCGATCGAATCTCGGGCAAGTAACATATGATGACAAAGGGAACAACGTATGTTGTTGTGATGTTTGACCGATAAAGATCTTCATAGAATATGTAGGAGCCAATATGAGCATCCAGGTTCCGCTATTGGTTATTGACCGGTAGCTTCATCATCACTGTCATCATGTCATCATGCTGACAAAACTCTCCCTCCACACTCTGTTGGATTGTGAGTTCGTGGGACGTCATCGAGCCGAAGGTGTGCAGATCACGGAGGTGTCGTACTTTCAGTGCTAGGATCGGTCGATCGTGAAGACGTACAACTACATCAACCGCGTTGTCATAACGCTTCCGCTTACGGTCTACGAGGGTACATAGACAACACTCTCCCCACTCATTGCTATGCATCACCATGATCTTTCGTGTGTGTAGGAATTTTTTTGAAATTACTACGTTCCCCAACAGTGGCATCTGAGCCAGGTTTATAAGTAGATGTTATATGCACGAGTAGAACACAAGTGAGTTGTGGGCGATAATATTCATACTGCTTACCAGCATGTCATACTTTGATTCGGCAGTATTGTTGGATGAAGCTGCCCAGACCGACATTACGCGTACGCTTACGCGAGACTGGTTCTACCGACGTGCTTCACACATAGTTGGCTGGCGGGTGTCAGTTTCTCCAACTTTAGTTGAATCAAGTGTGGCTATGCCCGGTCCTTGTTGAAGGTTAAAACAGCACATACTTGACGAAAAAGCGTTGTGGTTTTGATGCGTAGGTAAGAACGGTTCTTGCTCAGCCCGTAGCAGCCACGTAAAACTTGCAACAACAAAGTAGATCCCATCTAACTTGTTTTTGCAGGGCATGTTGTGATGTGATATGGTCAAGACATGATGCTAAATTTTATTGTATGAGATGATCATGTTTTGTAACGGAGGTATCGGCAACTGGCAGGAGCCATATGGTTGTCGCTTTATTGTATGAAATGCAATCGCCATGTAATTGCTTTACTTTATCACTAAGCGGTAGTGATAGTCGTAGAAGCAATAGTTGGCAAGACAACAACAATGCTACGATGGAGATCAAGGTGCCGCGCCGGTGACGATGGTGATCATGACGGTGCTTTGGAGATGGAGATCAAAGGCACAAGATGATGATGGCCATATCATATCACTTATATTGATTGCATGTGATGTTTATCCTTTATGCATCTTATTTTGCGTAGTTCGACGGTAGCATTATAAGATGATCTCTCACTAAATTTCAAGGTACAAGTGTTCTCCCTGAGTATGCACCGTTGCGAAAGTTCGTCGTCCCGAGACACCCCGTGATGATCGGGTGTGATAAGCCCTACGTTCACATACAACTGGTGCAATCCAGTTTTGCACACGCAGAATACTCGGGTTAAACTTGACGAGCCTAGCATATGCAGATATGGCCTCGGAACATTGGAGACCTAAAGGTCGAACGTGAATCATATAGTAGATATGATCAACATAGTGATGTTCACCATTGAAAACTACTCCAGCTCACGTGATGATCAGACATGGTTGATATGGATCACGTGATCACTTAGATGATTAGAGGGATGTCTATCTAAGTGGGAGTTCTTAAATAATATGATTAATTGAACTTTAATTTATCATGAACTTAGTCCTGATAGTATTAGCATATCTATGTTGTAGATCAATAGCTTGCGTATAGCTCCACTGTTTTATATTTTTGATATGTTCCTAGAGAAAACTAAGTTGAAAGATGATAGTAGCAATGATGGGGACTAGGTCCATGATCCGAGGATTACCCTCATTGCTCCACAGAAGAATTATGTCCTTAATGCACCGCTAGGTGACAGAACTATTGCAGGAGCAGATGCAG
The DNA here is from genome assembly GCF_018294505.1 of Triticum aestivum. NCBI lineage: Eukaryota > Viridiplantae > Streptophyta > Magnoliopsida > Poales > Poaceae > Triticum > Triticum aestivum. The sequence goes on along the minus strand of NC_057799.1, from coordinate 284,757,790 downwards.
ACGTTATGAATGTTTGACAAAGCTCGGTATGATGACTACTTGATAGTTTAGTGCACCATGCTTTACGTCTTAGAACCGGGACTTCAAAAACGTTTGGAACGTCATGTTGCATATCAGATGTTCCAAGAGTTGAAATTAGTATTTCAGACTCATGCCTGTGTCGAGAGGTATGAGACCTCTGACAATACTTTGCCTACAAGATGGAGGAGAATAGCTCAACCAGTGAGCATGTGCTCAGATTGTCTGGGTACTACAATTGCTTGAATCAAGTGGGAGTTAATCTTCCAGATAAGATATTAATTGACAAAATTCTCTAGTCACCATCACCAAGTTACTAGAACTTCGTGATGAACTATAATATGCAAGGGATAACGAAAACGATTCCCAAGCTCTTCGCGATTACTAGAACTTCGTGATGAACTATAATATGCAAGGTAGAAATCATGAAAGAGCATCAAGTGTTGATGGTTAACAAGACCACTAATTTCAAGTAAAAGGGAAAGGTAAAGAAAGGGGACTTCAAGAAAAAATGGCAAGCAAGTCGCCACTCCCATGAAGAAAACCAAAGCTAGACCTAAGCCTGAAACTGAGTGCTTCTACTGCAAAGGAAATGGTCACTGGAAGTGGAACTGCCCTAGATACTTGGCGGATAAGAAGGATGGGAAAGTGAACAAAGGTATATTGGATATACATGTTATTGATGTGTGCTTTACTAGTGTTTATAGCAACCCCTCGGTATTTGATACTGGTTCAGTTGCTAAGTATAGTAACTCAAAACGGGAGTTGCAAAATAAACAGAGACTAGTTAAGGGCGAGGTGATGATGTGTGATGAAAGTGATTCCAAGGTTGATAAGATCACCATCGCACACTCCCTTTACCTTCGGGATTAGTGTTGAACCTAAAATAAATGTTATTTGGTGTTTGCGTTGAGCATGAATATGATTGGATCATGATTATTGCAATACGGTTATTCATTTAAGTCAAAGAATAATTGTTGTTCTATTTACATGAATAAAACCTTCTATGGTCATACACTCAATATAAATGGTTTATTGAATCTCGATCGTAGTGATACACATATTCATAATATTGAAGCCAAAAGATGCAAAGTTAATAATGATAGTGCAACTTATTTGTGGCACTGCCGTTTAGGTCATATTGGTGTAAAGTGCGTGAAGAAACTCCATGCTGATGGGCTTTTGGAATCACTTGATTATGAATCACTTGATGCGTGCGAACCATGCCTCATGGGCAAGATGACTAAGACTCTATTCTCCGGAACAATGGAGCGAGCAACTGACTTATTGGAAATAATACATACTGATGTATGCGATCCAATGAGTGTTGAGGCTCACGGCGGGTATCATTATTTTCTGACCTTCACAGATGATTTGAGCAGATATGGGTATATCTACTTGATGAAACATAAATCTGAAACATTTGAAAAGTTCAAAGAATTTCAGAGTGAAGTGGAAAATCAACGTAACAAGAAAATAAAGTTTCTATGATCTGATCATGGAGGAGAATATTTGAGTTACGAGTTTGGTCTTCATTTGAAACAATGCGGAATAGTTTTGCAACTCACTCCACCTGGAACACCACAGCGTAATGGTGTGTCCAAACATCGTAACCGCACTTTATTAGATATGGTGCAATCTATGATCTCTCTTACTGATTTACCACTATCATTTTGGGATTATGCATTAGAGACAGCTGCATTCACGTTAAATAGGGCACCATCTAAATCCGTTGAGACGACACCATATGAACAGTGGTTTGGCAAGAAACCAAAGTTGTCGTTTCTTAAAGTTTGGGGCTGTGATGCTTATGTGAAAAAACTTCAACCTGATAAGCTCGAACCCAAATCGGAGAAATGTGTCTTCATAGGATACCCAGAGGAGACTGTTGGGTACACCTTCTATCACAGATCCGAAGGCAAGATATTCGTTGCTAAGAATGGATCCTATCTAGAGAAGGAGTTTCTCTCAAAAGAAGTGAGTGGGAGGAAAGTAGAACTTGATGAGGTAACTGTACCTGCTCCTTATTGGAAAGTAGTTCATCACAGAAATCCGTTCCTGTGACTCGTACACCAATTAGTGAGGAAGTTAATGATGATGATCATGTAACTTCAGATCAAGTTACTACCGAACCTCATAGGTCAACCAGAGTAAGATCCGCACCAGAGTGGTACGGTAATCCTATTCTGGAAGTCATTGTCGGCGTTCTGGGAACGGGGGTCCCCAGACTTGCCTGCCTGCGGCCCACGGCGTGGCTTTGCTAGCAGGCCTGTACGGCCCATCTTCATCGACAAGGCATTCAAGACCCTCGCGAGGGGCCAAGCCTCGCGAGGCGGACGACGCGGGACCTCCTCAGGAGTGGCCTCTCCAGGCAGGCTCGCGAGGAGCGAAGCCGGGGCAAACCTCGCGAGGCTCTCGTGACGTGAGCCATGACGATCGACCCAGGCGAGCGCCAGCGCGTGCAGCGTCCTTGTTTCCTCTTTGGTGCTAAGGAGGCAGGCGCAGGCGCGGAGTACCGAGGCATCAAGCAAAGGTTTCCATATCGGTGCGACGAGACCGAAGACTAGCAGGACGGCAAGACGGAGGTCACCATGGAGCCCAAGATGCCGTCACCACCAGAACCTTTTGCACGTGAAGACCACTTTTGTCAGGATAGCTTGTACTAGCTGCCCCCCTTCAAAATTGCCCGCCGTTGTTGGCTCCCTTCCCGCTCAATACTTCGGAAGAGGACCAGGCCCTATATAAGTAGAACTAGCCACCACATTAGGGAGAGGCAGACCTGATCTCATCGGATCCCAGGCCAATCCCTAGCCACACACCAAACACAAGAACACCTCAACCTCAGGAGGCTGTTCTTCCCCTTGTACTGTTCATCATCAGCCCAAGAGGCAATCCACCACCACCACACTGGAGTAGGGTATTACACCACAACGGTGGCCCGAACCAGTATAAATCTTGTGTCTTTGTGTTGCTAGTTCGTCGAGTTCGTCCGCGAGATCTTAGCGAGCTAGGGCGTGGATCGGTAGGAAGAAGACTGACGCTGATGGTAATGTTACTGTCTACAATGCTCGACTTGTTGTGAAAGGTTTTCGACAAGTTCAAGGTGTTGACTACGATGAGACATTCTCACCCGTAGCGATGCTTAAGTCCGTCTGAATCATATTAGCAATTGCTGCATTTTATGATTATGAAATTTGGCAAATGGATGTAAAGACTGCATTCCTGAATGGATTTCTGGAAGAAGAGTTGTATATGATGCAACCTGAAGGTTTTATCGATCCAAAGCATGCTAACAAAGTGTGCAAGCTCCAGTGATCCATTTATGGACTAGTGCAAGCATCTCGGAGTTGGAATAAATGTTTTGATAGTGTGATCAAAGCATATGGTTTTATGCAGACTTTTGGAGAAGCCTGTATTTACAAGAAAGTGAGTGGGAGCTCTATAGCATTTCTAATATTATATGTGGATGACATATTGTTGATTGGAAATGATATAGAATTTCTGGATAGCATAAAAGGATACTTGAATAAGAGTTTTTCAATGAAAGACCTCGGTGAAGCTTCTTATATATTGGGCATTAAGATCTATAGAGATAGATCAAAATGCTCAATTGGACTTTCACAGAGCACATACCTTGACAAAGTTTTGAAGAATTTCAAAATGGATCAAGCAAAGAAAGGGTTCTTGCCTGTGTTACAAGGTGTGAAGTTGAGTCAGACTAAATGCCCGACCACTGCAGAAAATAGAAAGAGAATGAGAAGTCATTCCCTATGCCTCAGTCATAGGTTCTATAAAGTATGCTATGCTGTGTACCAGACCTATTGTGTACCTCACCATAAGTTTGGCAAGAGGGTACAATAGTGATCCAGGAGTGGATCACTGGACAGCGGTCAAAAATATCCTTATTGGAATAAGGAAATGTTTCTCGGTTATGGAAGTGACAAAGAGTTCGTCGTAAAGAGTTACGTTGATGCAAGCATTGACGCCGATCTGGATGACACTAAGTCTCGATCTAGATACATATTAAAAGTGGGAGCAATTAGCTAGAGTAGCTCCATGCAAAGCATTGTAGACATAGAAAATTTGCAAAATACATACGGCTCTGAATGTGGCAGAACCGTTGACTAAATTTCTCTCACAAGCAAAACATGATCACTCTGGGTGTTAATCACATAGATATGTGAACTAGATTATTGACTCTAGTAAACCCTTTGGGTGTTAGTCACATGGAGATGTGAACTAATCACATAAAGATGTGAACTATTGGTGTTAAATCACATGACGATGTGAACTAGATTATTGACTCTAGTGCAAGTGGGAGACTGAAGGAAATATGCCCTAGAGGCAACAATAAAGTTGTTATTTATATTTCCTTATATCATGATAAATGTTTATTATTCATGCTAGAATTGTATTAACCGGAAACTTAGTACATGTGTGAATACATAGACAAACAGAGTGTCACTAGTATGCCTCTACTTGACTAGCTCATTAATCAAAGATGGTTAAGTTTCCTAGCCATGGACAAAGAGTTGTCATTTGATAAGAGGGATCACATCATTAGAGAATGATGTGATTGACTTGACCCATCCGTTAGCTTAGCACGATGATCATTATAGTTTCATTGCTACTGCTTTCTTCATGACTTATACATGTTCCTCAGACTATGAGATTATGCAATTCCCGAATACCGGAGGAACACCTTGTGTGCTATCAAACATCACAACGTAACTGGGTAATTATAAAGATGTTCTACATGTGTCTCCGATGGTGTTTGTTGAGTTGGCATACATGAAGATTAGGATTTGTCACTCCGTGTATAGGAGAGGTATCTCTGGGCCCTCTCGGTAATGCACATCACTATAAGCCTTGCAAGCATTGTGACTACTGAGTTAGTTGCAGGATGATACATTACGGAACGAGTAAAGAGACTTGCCAGTAACGAGATTGAACTAGGTATGAGGATATCGACGATCGAATCTCGGGCAAGTAACATACCGATGACAAAGGGAACATCGTATGTTGTTATGCAGTTTGACCGATAAAGATCTTCGTAGAATATGTAGGAGCCAATGTGAGCATCCAGGTTCCGCTATTGATTATTGACTGGAGATGTGTCTCGGTCATGTCTACATAGTTCTCGAACCCGTAGGGTCCGCACGCTTAACGTTCAATGACGATCGGTATTATGAGTTTATGTGTTTTGATGTATCGAAGGTAGTTCGGAGTCTTGGATGTGATCATGGACATGATGAGGAGTCTCGAAATGGTTGAGACATAAAGATTGATATATTGGATGACTATATTCAGACACCGGATGAGTTCTGGGGGTCACCGGATAATTATCGGAGTGCCAGGGGGTTATCTGAACCCCCGGGGGGAACTATTGGGCCTACATGGGCCTTAGGGAAGAGGGGAGGCAGCCCACAAGGGCAGCCACGCCCCCTCCCTATAGGGAGTCCGAATTGGACTAGGGAGGGGGGGCGCGCCTCCCCTTCCCTTCTCCTCTCCCTCTCCTTCCTTCCCCCTTCCTCCTCCTAGTTGGACTAGGAAAGGGGGAGTCCTACTCCTACTAGGAGGACTCCTCCTCCTCCTTGGCGCGCCCCAAGGGCTGGCCGGCCTCCCCCTTCCTCCTTTATATACGGGGGCAGGGGGGCACCCTAGCACATACAAGTTGATCATTGATCTCTTAGCCGTGTGCGGTGCCCCCCTCCACCATAATCCACCTCGGTCATATCGTTGCAGTGCTTAGGCGAAGCCCTCCGCCGGTTGCTTCATCATCACGGTCATCACGCCGTCGTGTTGACGAAACTCTCCCTCGACACTCTACTGGATCGTGAGTTCGTGGGACGTCACCGAGCCGAACGTGTGCAGATCGCGGAGGTGACGTACTTTCGGTGCTAGGATCGGTCGATCATGAAGACGTACAACTACATCAACCGCATTGTCATAATGCTTCTGCTTACGGTCTACGAGGGTACGTAGATAACACTCTCCCCTCTCGTTGCTATGCATCACCATGAGCTTGCGTGTGCGTAGGAATTTTTTTGAAATTACTACGTTCCCCAACACCTAGACGCCAAGCTCACCAAACACATGGAAGAATTCCGTAACATGATCGTGAGCCGCGCGTCTTCCTCAACCTCTTCGCCAAGACGACGCCACTCAAGTCATCAATCTTCGGACTACTCTTCTTATGATGCAAGTCCTCCATGAACTCGCTTTCATCGATGTGGCGACCCACGAGATCGCCAAGCTCAAGAAAACCATTCCATGACAATTGATTACAAGACGGAGTTCGAGCACGTGAAAGGGCGAGATGCCAAGCTCAAGAGGCCAAGGACCAAGAGCAACCTCCACAAGTGCAACGTCAAGCACCTCAAGACGGTGATGCCATCCGACAAGCACAAGAGCACCGTGAAGCACAAGAACTCGAAGCACAACGCGCACTCCGCGAGGCCACTAGAGCCGTCGACGAACGCAACCGCCAAGTGCGTGAACAAGAGGAAGCACTTTGTCAAGCACAACAAGAAGAAGCCACACGACGTGAAGAGCAACAAGAAAGGCGAAACCAAGCGCATATGCCTCGTCCTCCTCCATGACAAGAACGGCACCAAGTGGAACAAGTGATTCAAGACCATCCTCCACGCAAGAGCGACATCACGAGAAACGAGCATTTGAGGACCTTCCTCCATGGCCAGAGTGACATCAAAACTGCCATTATGATGAAGAACTCCGCTACGGCAAGCTCAAGTTCACCATGGCCAAGTTCTCCGAAAGCAATGACCCCGAAGAATATCTCTCATTGGCATTAAAAGTGGACAAAATATTCCGTCTTCACAACTACGACGAGGAAAAGAAGATCGCCATGGCCTCCCTTGAATTTCAAGACTACGCCCTGATTTGGTGGGAACAAGTGATCGACTGAGGACAAGCAAGAGGCGAACCACCAATCACAACTTGGACGCAAATGAAGGATGTCAATGTCAAGGAAGATGACGACCAAACTATGGCACGCTTCTTGAACTGCCTCAACAACCCAATCAAGCGGATTGCCGACTTCCAACCCTACTCCAACCTTCTCGAGCTAGTTCATCAAGCGACCAAGGCCGAGCGACAAGTGCAAGATGACTTCAAATACGCCAGGTACTCTTCCAAGACCTACGGCTCCTACACTCAAGCTCCCGCGACTTCGACGCCTCCTGCCTCAGACCATCACCAAGTACAGGCGACAAGTCAAGTTCCAAGCAAGTTACACCTTCCTCGACTCGTTCTCCAGCAAGCAACTACAAATCCAAGACTCCCTCATCTTCGGCGCTACCGAATAACCCCATCAAGACAAGTTCTATCAATTTCTTCACATGTGGTGGCCGAGGACACAAGTCCTTCGAATGCACCAACGGGCGTTCTGTGGAAGTCATCATCGACGGAGGCAGTTGTCACAACTTGGCAAGTGAAGAGCTATGTTCCAAGCTGCAATTGGTGAAGAAGAAGCATCCTCGTCCCTACAAGGTCCAATGGTTAAGCGACTCCGGCACCATTCAAGGGGAGCATACGGTACAAGTTTCCTTCAAGATCGGCGCCTACGAGGACACCTTGGAGTGTGTCGTTGTTCCAATGTCCATGTGCCATGTTCTCTTGGGAAGACCTTGGCAATTCGACCGTGGAGTCATCCACAACGGAAGAACAAACCACTATAGCTTCAAGATTAAGGGCAAGGAGTACGTGCTACGACCTATGTTACCAAGGCAAGTGATCACTGACAAGCAAGTATCCACATACCATGGAGAAGCTAGTGAGAGAGTGAACCACCACAAAGAAAGTGATCACCACAAGCCCAAATTGAGTGACTCTTCGCCAAGAGAGAAAAACTTAGTCCTCCTAGCCAGAAAAAGAGAGATGAGAGAAGTGTGTGAGAACCCATCGAGTGTCATCCACTATGTCCTACTATGCAAAGTTGAGGTGGCCAAACCTAACACTTCTAATCCTCTTCCTCTAGTGTTCTCCAACTTGTTGCAAGAATTCGCGGATGTCTTCCCTGATGAGCTACCTCCGGGTGTTCCTCCTATACGTGGCATCGAACACCGGATCGACCTCATCCCCGGAGCACCTCTTCTGAACATGGCTCCATACCGTGTCAACCCCGGAGAAACTAAGGAGATCCAACGGCAAGTACAACAACTCATCAACAACGGTCACATACGTGAAAGCTTAAGCCCTTGTGCCGTTCCGGTTATCCTTGTGCCTAAGAAATACGGTAGTTTTCACATGTGTTCCGATTGTAGACCTATCAATGCTATCACCGTTCGATATAGGCACCCCATTCCTCGCCTTGATGATATGCTAGATGAGCTTAGCAGCGCCACCATTTTCTCAAAAATTGATCTTAAAAGTGGCGATTACCAAATCCGCATTCAAGAAGGTGATGAATGGAAAACTTCTTTTCAAACTAAATTTGGCTTGTACGAGTGGTTAGTTATGCTTGTGGGTTTATCGGAAGCTCCCGGTACTTTCATGCGTGTTATGCATTTTGTGCTTCGTCCATACATTGGAGTGTACGTTGTGGTCTATTTTGACGACATACTCATGTTTAGCAAATCCCTCGAACACCATGTGAATCATCTTAGGGCCGTTTTGCAAACTCTTCGAAAAGAACGTCTTTATGCCAATATGAAAAAAATGCACATTTGGTGTTGACAAGCTTGTTTTCTTGGGTCTCGTTGTTGCTTCAAAGGGTGTCCATGTTGATGACTCTAAAATTGAAGCAATTAAAACTTGGCCTCCACCAACTAACTTGCAACAAGTGCGTAGTTTCCTTGGTCGTGCTAGTTTTTATCGTCACTTTGTGAAAGACTTTAGCACTATTGTCGCACCGTTGCATGCCTTGAGTAAGAAAAATGCACCCTTTGTTTGGGGACCCTTGCAATCTAACGCATTTGATGAGCTCAAATCTTTGCTTACTCATTCTCCGATTCTTACTTTGCCTAACTTTGACAAAACTTTTGAGGTTCATTTTGATGCTAGTGGTAATAGAATTGGTGGAGTTTTGATGCAAGAAAAGCGAGCCATTGCATATGTTAGTGAAACCCTTTCTGGTGCTCAACTTAACTATCCCATCTATGACAAAGAATTTGTATGCTTTAGTGCGTGTCTTGCATGTTTGGGAGCATTATCTTCGCCCACATGAATTTGTCATACATACCGATCATGAGACACTTAAATACCCTAAAGGTCAAATAAATTTGTATAAACGGCATGTTAAATGGAGTAAATTTATTGAATATTTCCCTTATGTTACCAAGTGCATTAAGGGCAAAGAAAATGTTGTGGCGGATGCTCTTTCCCGCAAATGCATGATAGTTACCCAACTTGAATTGAATGTTGTTGGATTTGATCATCTCAAATATTTGTATGAGCACAATGTGACTTTTGCTACTCCTTATGCTAAGTGTGTGACCCATACATCTTGGGAATGATATTATATCAAAGATGGTTATCTAATGAGAGCTAACAAACTATGCATCCCCAAGTCTTCTCTTCGTTTGTTACTTTTGCAAGAGGCTCATGGAGGAGGACTCATGGGACATTTTGGACGTGACAAGACTTTTGCCACGCTCTCCAAGAACTACTTTTGGCCCAAGATATTCCGCGATGTCTCATGCTTCACCAACCGGTGCTCTACATGACGCAAAGGTAAGTCACAATCTCAATCCCATGGTTTACATATGCCACTTCCTATTCCACATCAACCATGGGAAGATATTAGCATGGAATTTGTGCTTGGATACCTGGGACTCATAATGGCAAGGATTCTATATTTGTTGTTGTGGATCAATTCTCTAAAATGGCGCATTTTATCCCATGCAATAAGACAGACGATGCTTCACAGGTTGCAAATCTTTTTTCTAGAGAAATCTTGAGGTTACACGGAGTGCCGAAGGCAATTGCGTCGAACCGAGATGTCAAGTTCTTAAGCTACTTTTGGAGGACGTTATGCGCCAAGCTCGGCATCAAGCTACTATTCTCCACGGCATATCATCCTCAAACCGATTGCCAATGGAAGTCACCAACCCGAACGCTCTCCACTCTCCTATGCGTGTTTGATCAAGAAGAACATCAAGGAGTGGGAGGAGTGCTTACCCATCGCCGAGTACGCCTACAACCGCGCAAGACATGCTACTACCGCCAAGTCCCCCTTCGAGGTTGTCTACGGCTTCAACCCTTTGTCGCCCCTCTACCACTACAAGCAAGAGCCACCTACCTCAAGAAGATGCATGAAGAAACAAGGTCCACGATCGAGCGTCAAGTACACTGCCTCGCCACCAAGCTCAACATCAACAAGTTACTGATGGTATTCCAACCTGGCGATCTCGTATGGTTACATCTCTGCAAGGACCGCTTCCCCAAGGAGCGCAAGTCCAAGCTACTTACGAGGGCCGATGGACCCTTCAATGTGCTCGCATGCTACACTGACAACGCCTACAAGATCGACCTCCCATGTGACAAGTACAACATAAGCGACATCTTCAACGTCAAAGACTTGGCCAAGTACCATGGTGATGAAAATCACGATCCGCGGACGGATCTTTCCCAAGGGGGGAGATGATGTGGACAATCCCTCGACCATCCCCATGGACACTCTGTCACCACCGCAAGCACTAAGACGACCAATGACGAGAGCTCGCGCATGTGCCATTGAAATTGAGGTTAACTCCTTCCTCTTGGAGCTCCATTCAAATTCACACGAGAGTTGGGTCCTACCTCAAACGGAAGCCTTATGCATGCTTAGGTACAAAAGTGATTATCATGAAGAGGCTAGGACGGAGACCCGAGCACCTATGGACGAGGAGAAGGAAGAAAGGAGCGACAAGAATGAAGAGGGGAGGTCCGAGACACTCCGGGTACCCGGCACCTTGGTCCTGGTGCCCGGCCTCAACCTGGGCGTGGCACCCTGCAAGCCCCGGGTGAACTGGCCGCCCCCTAAGGCGGCTGCCCCAGCCATCCCGCTGGGTGCCCGCCCTCCTGCCTGGAGCCGCCGGCCACCAGCCCGCAGTGCCCGGCCTCTACAGCGCCAAGGGCGCGCCCCCCTGACCGGTCCGGGTGCCCGGCCCATCGCGCCCTAGGATGCCCGGCCTCTCCTGGAGTGTCTACCCCCGCGTGCCAGGACACTTTACCCCGGGTGCCCGGAGTCACCACCGTGCCTACACGTTTTCCGAGACAAATGACCCATGTACCCTTGTTTTACCCCCATTTCGTCCCTAGCCTATATAAAATCTTCCCCTAGCTCATTTGAGAGGTTAGCAAAGTATTTGATAGACACTAGAGAGCTTTGCTCCTTGTATCCCCTCCTCTTGGAGATCAAGCCCCAATTTGGGAAGAATCCTTGTGGATTATCAAGGCCTCCTCTTCGAGAAGATCAACATCAAGACCTCATGTTCTAGGAGTGGGAAGAACTTTACCCTAGTGCTATTTCCCTTGAATTGTTCTTGTATGCTTGTGGATCTGATGTATGCTACTCTAGTGGATGTGTTATTTGGGTTTGTTTGAGTCATCTCCCTCTTGTGTTCTTGTGTGTTCATCTTTTCCCCCTCCAAGTGTGAAAAGGTCCCCTCTAGAGTTTCACCCGACAACATCATGGTATCATGAGCAAGGTTGATTCACATCTTGGAGTCCCATCCCCCCATTTGCTAGCTTGATTTTGTTGTTTTTCGTCCTAATTCGAAAATCCCCGGAAAAGTAGCCCCAAAAAAAATTCTTGCAATTTGTTGGATCTTATGAGATTTGGTTGTTTTGGTCCATGGATTTGTTGTTTGGCAAGTGGATCTAGCCCCTACCCCATCAACCCCCACCCTTCACACCACGAAATCCACCGAATTTGGCCATTCCCCAGAACAATTTCGCCCAAATCCGACACCCCGGCACCCGCACCCCAAACCCCCGGGTGCCCGCACCCCCGGGCTGTTTGCCCCTGACCACCCCGGGCACCCGCACCCCGAACCCCCAGGTGCCCGCCCCCCCGAAATTAGCCCACCAACATCACCATTTTGGCCATAACTTTCACCCCCCCAAGTCCGTTTCGTGTTCTTTAGCTCATTTGGAAGCTCTTGACATCCCCCATCCACATATATCATTACCACAATCATTTGCCTCCATAAAAAATTTCACCATAAAACTTCCACCTTCCGCATTTGATCGATTTTGAGTTGCAGTTTCCATTTCCTAAGGTGTTTCGGCTACTTAGGAATGTATGACATCAACATCACCGCCATTCATCATCACCACAGAGTCATCATTGCCAACAATACTCACCTTTGACACCGCTAACCATAATCAAGGACAGTAACCTCAACGACACTTAGTTCATTTTCTTCCTTTTGCTTTGATAACCCGAGCCATTTTGGTTGCTTACCCACCGAGACTAGCGAGTTGAGAATTGTCGGGCCACACTATATTGTGCACCGTAGTGATCTTGCTATCATCGTTGTGCCCTAAGTATCTCTCGTGCATATCTTACATACTTGTCTCATAACATACTTGGCTCGAGCATCAAGCATAGAGAAAAAATAAAGAAAGTAAGGAAGGTTTTAAGCAAAAGAGGAGAAACAAAGAACTTGTAAGCAATAGCATTGAGCCATTTTGCATCATTACATCATCTTGGTCATCACATGCATAGCATAGTTGGGATGGAAGACGACATGTTTCTCTCATAGGTAGGTGCACAAGCGTATCTTGCCCATTTGAGCAATCGAGCTAGCGTCTCTCTAGCATCCGTAGCACAAGAGCATTTTCCGGGGTTACACATCTTGAGCTCACTCCTTGGTTGTGCGGATCCCATCTATCTTCCGTGTGTGTGTTCCTAGTGATATCCTTGGGTTTCATCTATTTGCTTTACTTGCAATTTTGTGAACCTTCTCAACCTTGTCGATATCTTGACTAACATTTGCTTGAAATTTTTGTGCCACCGTCCTAACCAAGCTCCTCCGTAAGCTTTACTTGTATAGGTGTGAGAAACAAACCCGGTACCAATTCTCCTATTGTGGCATTACATTGAGCGATACTTGATGCATCCACAATCCTCGGGAAAAGGTAACTTCGGTATTGTTCTCTCATTTTCCTACTCACCCCACTTGGTTAGGATGGACAGGCCAAGTTCTTTGGAGAACCCACTTTTCGAGGAGCAAGGTGACGATCACGATTACGTCACCAAGAACCACTTCTTCGTCGTCCAACGAGGTCTACATCAAGAAAGTGAAGCTTTGGTGAGCGCCTTGAGCAACTCGCCACCGACCTTCGTCAATCGAAAGCAAGGAACCATGACTACCTAGACGCCAGGCTTACCACACAAATGGAAGAATTCCGCAACATGATCATGAACCGCGCGTCTTCCTCAACCTCTTCAGCAAGACGACGCCACTCAAGCCGCCGCTCAAGTCGTCAATCTTCGGACTACTCTTCTTATGATGCAAGTCCTCCACGAGCTCGCTTTCATTGACGTGACGACCCACGAGATCGCCAAGCTCAAGAAAATCCATTCCATGGCAATTGATTACAAGACCGAGTTCGAGCACGTGAAAGGGCGAGGCGCCAAGATCAAGAGGCCGAGGACCAAGAGCAACCTCCACAAGTGCAACATCAAGCACCTCAAGACGGTGATGCCATCCGGCAAGCACAAGAGCGCCATGAAGCACAAGCACTTGAGCGTGAAGCACAAGAACTCAAAGAACAACGCGCACTCCGCGAGGCCACTATAGTCGTCGATGAGCGCAACCGCCAAGTGCGTGAACAAGAGGAAGCACTTCGTCAAGCACGACAAAAAGAAGCCACATGACATGAAGAGCAACAAGAAAGAGAAACCAAGCGCATATGCCTCATCCTCCTCCACAACAAGAACGGCACCAAGTGGAACAAGTGATTCAAGACACTCCTGCACGGCAAGAGCAACATCACAAGGAACGAGCATTTGAGGACCTTCCTCCATGCCAAGAGCGACATCAGAACCGCCACTATGATGAAGAACCCCGCTACGGCAAGCTCAAGTTCACCATGCCCAAGTTTTCCGAAAGAAATGATCCCAAAGAATATCTCTCATGGGCATTGAAAGTGGACAAAATATTCCGTCTTCACAACTAAGACGAGGAAAAGAAGATCGCCATGGCCTCCCTTGAGTTTCAAGACTACGTCCTCATTTGGTGGGAACAAGTGATCGAGTGATGACAAGCAAGAGGCGAACCACCAATCACAACTTGGACGCAAATGAAGGATGTCATGAGAGCTCGCTTCATGCCTACACACTACACCTGTGATCTTTTCAAGAAGTTGCAACTCCTCAAGCAAGGCACGAAGACGGTGGAAGGATACTACCAAGAAATGGAGATTGCCATGATAATAGCCAATGTCAAGGAATATGACGAGCAAACTATGGCACGCTTCTTGAACAGCCTCATCAACCCAATCAAGCGGATTGCCGACTTCCAACCCTACTCCAACCTTCTTGAGCTAGTTCATCAAGCGACCAAGGCCGAGCGACAAGTGCAATATGACTTCAAATACGCCAAGTACTCTTCCAAGACCTACGGCTCCTACACTCAAGCTCCCGCGACTTTGGCGCCCCCTACCTCAACTAGACCATCACCAAGTACCGACGACAAGTCAAGTGCCAAGCAAGTTACGCCTTCCTCGGCTCATCCTCCGGCAAGCTACTACAAATCCAAGACTCCCTAATCTTCGGCGCTACCGAATAACCCCATCAAGACAAGTTCTATCAAGTGCTTCACATGTCGTGGCCGAGGACACAAGTCCTTCGAATGCACCAACAAGCGAACCATGATCTTCAATGATGATGGCACATACGACTCCATGAGTGAAGAAGAAATGGAAGCCCTCGAGCACGTCACCATGCACCGGCGCGTGAACGAACATAAAGATGATCAAGTCTTTTGTGACAATGATTCAAGTCCCTCTCTCGTGGTCTCCAAGGTCTTGACACTTCAACACCACCAAGAGGAAGACCAACAGTGCCACATCTTCCAAACCAAGGCCGGCATCAACGGGCGTCCCATGAAAGTCATCATTGATGGAGGCAGTTGTCACAACTTGGTAAGTGAAGAGCTATGTTCCAAGCTCCAATTGTTGAAGAAGAAGCATCCTCGTCCCTACAAGGTCCAATGGTTAAGCGACTCCGACACCATTCAAGTGGAGCATACGATACAAGTTTCCTTCAAGATCGGCGCGAGGAATCCTTGGAGTGTGACGTTGTTCCAATGTCTGTGTGCCATCTTCTCTTGGGAAGACCTTGGCAATTCGACCGCGGCGTCATCCACAATGGAAGAACAAACCACTATAGCTTCAAGATGAAGGGCAAGGAGTACGTGCTACGACCTATGTCACCAGGCCAAGTGATCACCAACAAGCAAGCATCCACACACCATGGAGAGGCTACTGAGAGAGTGAACCACCACAAAGAAAGTGAGCGCCACAAGCCCAAATTGAGTAACTCTTCGCCAAGAGAGAAAAACTTAGTCCTCCTAGCCACAAAAAGAGAGATGAGAGAAGTTTGTGAGAACCCATCGAGTGTCATCCACTATGTCCTACTATATAAAGATGAGGTGGCCAAACCTAACACTTATAATTCTCTTCCTCTAGTGTTCTCTAACTTGTTGCAGGAATTCGCGGATGTCTTCCCCGATGAGCGACCTCCGGGTCTTCCTCCTATACATGGCATCGAACACCGGATTGACCTCATCCCCGGAGCACCTCTTTCGAACAAGGCTCCATACTGCGTCAACCCCGAAGAAACTAAGGAGATCCAACGGCAAGTACAACAACTCGTCGACAACGGTCACGTACGTGAAAGCTTAAGCCCTTGTGCCTTTCCGGTTATCCTTGTGCCTAAGAAAGACGGTAGTTTTTGCGTGTGTTCCAACTGTAGACCTATCTATGCTATCATCGTTCGATATAGGCACCCCATCCCTCACCTTGATGATATGCTAGATGAGCTTAGCGGCGCCACCATTTTCTCAAAAATTGATCTTAAAAGTGGCTACCAAATCCGCATTCAAGAAGGTGATGAATGGAAACCCGCTTTTAAAACTAAATTTGGCTTGTACGAATGGTTAGTTATGCTTACGGGTTTATCGGAAGCTCCCGGTACTTTCATGCTTGTTATGCATTTTGTGCTTCGTCCATACATTGGAGTGTTCGTTGTGGTCTGTTTTCACGACATACTCGTGTTCAGCAAATCCCTCAAAGACCATGTGAATCATCTTAGGGCTGTTTTGCAAACTCTTCGAAAAGAACATCTTTATGCCAATATGGAAAAATGCACATTTGGTGTTGAGCTTGTTTTCAACCCTACTCCAACCCTACTCCAACCTTCTTGAGCTTGTTTTCTTGGGTTTTGTTGTTTCTTCAAAGGGTCTCCATGTTGATGATTCTAAAATTGAAGCAATTAAAACTTGGCCTCAACCCACTAACTTGCAACAATCGTGTAGTTTCCTTGGTCTTGTGGGTTTTTATCGTCGTTTTGTGAATGACTTTAGCACTATTGTCGCACCGTTGCATGCCTTGAGTAAGAAAAATGCACCCTTTGTTTGGGGACCCTTGCAATCTACCGCATTTGATGAGCTCAAATCTTTGCTTACTCATGCTTCAATTCTTTCTTTTGCCTAACTTTGACAAAACTTTTGAGGTTCATTGTGATGCTAGTGGTAATGGAATTGGTGGAGTTTTGATGCAAGAAAAGCGAGCCATTGCATATTTTTGTAGAAACCTTTCCGGTGCTCAACTTAACTATCCCATCTATGACAAAGAATTGTATGCTTTAGTGTGTGTATTGCATGTTTGGGTGCATTATCTTTGCCCACATGAATTTTTCATACATACCGATCATCACACACTTAAATACCTTAAAGGTCAAACAAAGTTGAATAAATGGCATGCTAAATGGAGTGAATTTCTTGAATCTTTCCCTTATGTGATCAAGTACATTAAGGGCAAACAAAATGTTGCGGCGGATGCTCTTTCCCGCAAATGCATGATTGTTACCCAACTTGAATTGAATGTTGTTGGATTTGATCATATCAAAGATTTGTATGAGCACGATGTGACATTTGCTACTCCTTATGCTAAGTGTGTGACGCATACATCTTGGGAACGGTATTATATCAGAGATGGTTATCTAATGAGAGCTAACAAACTATGCATCCCCGAGTCTTCTCTTCGTTTGTTACCCTTTGCAAGAGGCTCAGGGAGTTGGACTCATCGAACATTTTGGACGCGACAAGACTTTTGCCACGATCTCCAAGAACTACTTTTGGCCCAAGATGTTCCGCGATGTCTCACGCTACACCAACCGGTGCTCTACATGCCGCAAAGCTAAGTCACAATCTCAATCCCATGGTTTACATATGCCACTTCCTATTCCACATCAACCATGGGAAGATATTAGCATGGATTTTGTGCTTGGATTACCTAGGACTCAAAATGGCAAGGATTCTGTATTTGTTGTTGTGGAAGGATTCTTGTCGCGGGAAACCACAGCCACCTATGGGACCAGGAGGCCCCTTGCTGGTTCGGCAGGGGGATGTCGCGGTGCACAAAGAGCACACGAGCGTGGGGCAGCACGACAGAGATCACGCGGGCAGTTTTATCCAGGTTCGGGCCACCGCGAGGCGTAAATCCTACTCCTGCTTTGGTGGATTGATGGTGGAAAGGTGGTGGTGGAGCGTAGTACACTTTCCCGGCAGGGGTTGCCTCAGGGCGGCAGCAACTACGCGCGTATGGGGGTGTGAGTTATCCAACCTTCTAACCATGTCTATGGTTGCCATGGGCCTCCTTTTATAGATGAAGGGGTTACCATAATGGCAAAGTAGTCATTACGCACTGATAAGGTAGCAACAGTGCTATCATACATAACTCTATGGGCTAACATGGCGCATTAAATGCACCGCTCAACGTCACATCATTGGTTGCCCGACAAGGCTTGCCGGGCTATCTTGCCAGCTGCACGCCTGCTTGCTTGACAGGTCGCAGGACGGGTGTCATCTGTGGGGCTGTAGGGAGAGGCTGCCATGTGGCGAATGGTTGCCACTTAGTCACTCTGCGGCTTGACACCGCACTGATCGATGACGTGGGTCGTGGTGGAGTGGTTGGTGAGGCGGTTTTTCCTCCGTGAGTCCCAGCAGGCCCTACCGGGATGCCTTGGTTGTTTGCTTCTGGGGGTGGCCTCGCCCTTTGCCGGGCATGCCTGCCCAGCAAAGGAGGCCTTTCTCTTGACGACATCTTGCTTCTTTGGCTTGATCTCGGTCCCTCTGGTCTGCATGTTTGTCCTTCGATGCTCTTGATTTCTTGTACTCTGACTTGGGTTGGTGCTCCAATCTTGATCCCGTGCCTGTGCATAGTCAGGGAAACAGACCCAGGGTTTGTTGCACCGACAGTTCTCTAAAATGGCACATTTTATCCCATGCAATAAGATAGACGATGCTTCACATGTTGCAAATCTTTTTTGTAGGGAAATCTTGAGGTTACACGGAGTGCCAAAGACAATTGTGTCAGACCAAGACGTCAAGTTCTTAAGCTACTTTTGGAAGACGTAATGCACCAAGCTCGGCATCAAGCTACTATTCTCCACGGCATATCATCCTCAAACCGATGGCCAAACGGAAGTCACCAACCGAACGCTCTCCACTCTCCTACGCGTGTTGATCAAGAAGAACATCACAAAGTGGGAGGAGTGCTTACCCATCGTCTAGTACGCCTACAACCGCACAAGACACGCTACTACCGGCAAGTCCTCCTTTGAGGTTGTCTACGGCTTCAACCCTTTGTCACCGTTGGACATCCTCCCTCTACCGCTACAAGAACGAGCGAACATGGACGCTAGCGCAAGAGCCATCTACCTCAAGAAAACGCATGAAGAAACAGGGTCCACGATCGAGCATCAAGTACACCGCAGCGCCACCAAGCTCAACATCAACAAGTTACCTATGGTGTTCCAACCTGGCGATCTCATATGGTTACATCTCTGCAAGGACCGCTTCCCCAAGGAGCACAAGTCCAAGCTACTTCCGAGAGCCGATGTGAAGGAAATATGCCCTAGAGGGAATAATAAAGTTGTTATTTATATTTCCTTACATCATGATAAATGTTTATTATTCATGCTAGAATTGTATTAACCGGAAACTTAGTACATGTGTGAATACGTAGACAAACAGAGTGTCCCTAGTATGCCTCTACTAGACTAGCTCACTAACCAAAGATGGTTATGTTTCCTAACCATAGACATGTGTTGTCATTTGATGAACATGATCACATCATTAGAGAATGATGTGATGGACAAGACCCATCCGTTAGCTTAGCACTATGATCGTTTAGTTTGTTGTTATTGATTTCTTCATGACTTATACATGTTCCTATGACTATGAGATTATGCAACTCCTGAATACCGAAGGAACACTTAGTGTCCTATCAAACATCAAAATGTAACTGGGTGATTATAAGGATGCTCTACAGGTGTCTCCGATGGTGTTTGTTGAGTTGGCATAGATCAAGATTAGGATTTGTCACTCCAATTGTCAGAGAGGTATCTCTGGGCCCTCTCGGTAATGCACATCACTATAAGCCTTGCAAGCAATGTGTCTAATGAGTTAGTTGTGGGAAGATGCATTACGAAACGAGTAAAGAGACTTGTCGGTAAAGAGATAGAACTAGGTATGATGATACCGACGATCGAATCTGGGGCAAGTAACATACCGATGACAAAGGGAACAACGTATGTTGTTGTGCGGTTTGAACGATAAAGATCTTCGTAGAATATGTAGGAGCTAATATGAGCATCCAGGTTCCTCTATTGGTTATTGACTGGAGATGTGTCTCAGTCATGTCTACATAGTTCTCGAACTCGTAGGGTCCGCACGCTTAACGTTCGATGACGATTGGTATTATGAGTTTATGTGATTTGATGTACCAAAGGTTGTTCGGAGTCCTGGATGAGATCACGGACATGACAAGGAGTCCCGAAATGGTCGAGACATAAAGATTCACATATTGGAAGGTTATATTCGGACACCGGAATGGTTCGGGTCGTATCGGATAAGTTTCGTTGTACCGGGGGTTACCGGACCCCCCTGGGAAGCTATTGGGCCTCATGGGCCTTAGTTGCGAAGAGAGAGGGCTGGCGAGGAGGTGGCGCCGCCCCCTTGCCCCAATCCGAATTGGACAAGGGGAGGGGCGGCGCCCCCCTCCTTCCTTCTCTCCTCCTCCTCCTTCCCCCCTTCTCCTACTTGGACTAGGAAAGGGTGAAACCTACTCCTACTAGGAGTAGGATTCCTCCACCCTTGGCGCGCCCCTTGTTGCCGGCCGACCTCCTCCTCCCCTCCTTTATATACGGGGGAGGGGGGCACCCCATAGAAACACAAGTTGATCTTTAGCCGTGTGCGGTGCCCCCCTCCACAGTTTTCCACCTCGGTCATATTGTCATAGTGCTTAGGCGAAGCCCTGCGTCGGTAACTTCATCATCACCGTCACCACGCCGTCGTGCTGACAAAACTCTCCATCGGCCTCAACTAGATCTAGAGTTCAAGGGACGTCACTGAGCTGAACGTGCGCAGATCGCGGAGGTGTCGTGCGTTCTGTACTTGATCGGTTGGATCGCGAAGATGTTCGACTACATCAACCGCGTTACTAAACGCTTCCGCTTTCGGTCTATGAGGGTACGTGGACACACTCTCCCCGTCGTTGCTATGCTTCTCCTAGATAGATCTTGCGTGATCGTAGGATTTTTTTGAAATACTACATTCCCCAACAATGGCATCCAAGCCAGGTCTATGCGTAGATGTTATATGCACGAGTAGAACACAAAGAGTTGTGGGCGATAATAGTCATACTGCTTACCAGCAACGTCTTACTTGGATTCGGCGGTATTGCTGGATGAAGCGGATCGAACCGACATTACATGACCACGTTCATGAGACTGGTTCTACCGACGTGCTTCGCACACAGGTGGCTGGCGGTTTTCTGTTTCTCCAACTTTAGTTGAATTGAGTTTAACTACGCCGGTTCCTTGTAAAAGGTTAAACCAACACACTTGATGAAAAATTGTTGTGGTTTTGATGTGAAGGTAAGAACGGTTCTTGCTAGAAGCCCGTAGCAGCCACGTAAAACTTGCAACAACAAAGTAGAGGACGTCTAACTTGTTTTTGCAGGGCATGTTGTGATGTGATATGGTCAAGACGTGACGAGATATAAATTGTTGTATGAGATGATCATGTTTTGTAACAGTTATCGGCAACTGGCAGGAGCCATATGGTTGTCGCTTTATTGTATGAAATGCAATCTCCAAGTAATTGCTTTACTTTATCACTAAGCGGTAGCGATAGTCGTAATAGCAATAGTTGGCGAGACAACAACGATGCTTCGATGGAGATCAAGGTGTCAAGTCGGTGACGATGGTGATCATGACGATGCTTTGGAGATGGAGATCAAAGGCACAAGATGATGATGGCCATATCATATCACTTATATTGATTGCATGCGATATTTATCCTTTATTCATCTTATTTTACTTAGTACGGCGGTAGCATTATAAGATGATCTCTCACTAAATTTCAAGGTACAAGAGTTCTCCCTGAGTATGCACCATCGCAACAGTTCGTCGTGCCGCGACACCACGTGATGATCGGGTGTGATAAGCTCTACGTTCACATACAACGGTGCAAGCCAGTTTTGCACACGCAGAATACTCGGGTTAAACTTGACGAGCCTAGCATATGCAGATATGGCCTCGGAACACTGAGACCGAAAGGTCGAGTGTGAATCATATAGTAGATATGATCAACATAGTGATGTTCACCATTGAAAACTACTCCATCTCATGTGATGATCGAACATGGTTTAGTTGATATGGATCACGTGATCACTTACATGATTAGAGGGATGTCTATCTAAGTGGGAGTTCTTAAGTAATATGATTAATTGAACTTTAATTTATCATGAACTTAGTACCTGGTAATGTTTTGCATGTCTATGTTGTTGTAGATAAATGGCTCGTGCTACTGTTCCGTTGAATTTTAATGCGTTCCTAGAGAAAGCTAAGTTGAAAGATGATGGTAGCAACTACACGGATTGTGTCCGTAACTTGAGGATTATCCTCATTGTTGCACAGAAGAATTACGTCCTGGAAGCACCGCTAGGTGTACCACCCGCACCGGCAATTGCAGACATTGTGAATGCCTGGCAGTCGCGTGTTGATGACTACTCAATAGTTCAGTGTGCCATGCTTTACGGCTTGGAACCGGGAATCCAACAACGTTTTGAACGTCATGGAGCATATGAGATGTTCTAGGAGTTGAGGATAATATTTAAGGTAAATGCCCGGATTGAGAGATATGAAGTCTCCAATAAGTTCTACAGCTGCAAGATGGAGGAGAATAGTTATATCAATGAACATACTCAGAATGTCTGGGTACCACAACCACTTAACTCACCTGGGAGTTAATCTTCCTGTTGATAGTGTCATTGACAGAGTTCTTCAATCACTGCCACCAAGCTACAAGAGCTTCGTGATGAACTATAATATGCAAGGGATGGATAATACAATTCCCGAGCTCTTCGCAATGCTAAAGGCTGCGGAGGTAGAAATCAAGAAGGAGCATCAAGTGTTGATGGTCCACAAGACCACTAGTTTCAAGAAAAAAGGTAAAGGGAAGAAGGGGAACTTCAAGAAGAACGGCAAGCAAGTTGCTGCTCAAGTGAAGTATCCCAAGTCTGGACCTAAGCCTGAGACTGAGTGCTTCTACTACAAAGGGACTGGTCTCTGGAAGCGGAACTGCCCCAAGTATTTGGCGGATAAGAAGGATGGCAAAGTGAAAGGTATATTTGATATACATGTTATTGGTGTGTACCTTACTAATGCTCGTAGTAGCACCTGGGTATTTGATACTAGTTCTATTGCTCATATTTGCAACTCGAAACAGGGGCTACCGATTAAACAAAGATTGGCTAAGGACGAGGTGATGATGCGCGGGGGAATTGGTTCCAAAGTCGATGTGATCGCTATTGGCACGCTACCTCTACATCTACCTTCGGGATTAGTTTTAGACCTGAATAATTGTTATTTGGTGCCAACGTTAAGTATTAACATTATATCTAGATCTTGTTTGATGCGAGACAGTTATTCATTTAAATCAAAGAATAATGGTTGTTCCATTTATATGAGTAATATCTTTTATGGTCATGCACCCTTGATGAGTGGTCTATTTTTACTAAATCTCGATAGTAGTGATACACATATTCTTAGTATTGAAGCCAAAAGATATAAGTTTAATAATGATAGTGCAAATTATTTGTGGAACTGCCGTTTAGGTCACATTGGTGTAAAGCGCATGAAGAAACTCCATGCTGATGGGCTTTTGGAATCACTTGATGCTTGCGAACCATGCCTCATGGGCAAGATGACTAAGACTCCGTTCTCCGAAATAATGGAGCGAGCAACAGACTTGTTGGAAATAATACATAATGATGTATGCGGTCCAATGAGTGTTGATGCTCGTGGCGGGTATCATTATTTTCTGACCTCCACAGATGATTTGAGCAGATATGGGTATATCTACTTGATGAAACATAAGTCTGAAAATTTTGAAAAGTTCAAAGAATTTCAGAGTGAAGTGGAAAATCATCGTAACAAGAAAATAAAGTTTCTACGATCTGATCGTGGAGGTGAAAATATTTGAGTTACGAGTTTGGTCTTCATTTGAAACAACGCGGAATAGTTTCGCAACTCACGCCACCCGGAACACCACAGCGTAATGGTGTGTCCGAACGTCGTAACCGCACTTTATTAGATATGGTGCTACCTATGATGTCTCTTACTGATTTACCGCTATCGTTTGGGGCTTATGCTTTAGAGACGGCTGCATTCACGTTAAATAGGGCACCATCTAAATCCGTTGAGACGACACCATATGAACTGTGTGCTACCTCTTGAGCATGTGTTGGTTTTCCCTCGAAGAGGAAAGGGTGATGCAGCAAAGTAGCGTAAGTATTTCCTTCATTTTTCTGAGAACGAAGGTATCAATCCAGTAGGAGACAACGCACAAGTCACCTAGTACAAGCACAAACAATCAAGAACCTTGCAACCAACGCGGTAAAGGGGTTTTCAGTCCCTTCACGGTCACTCACAAAAGTGAGATCTAATAAAGATAGTAAAGTAAATATTTTTGGTATTTTTGTTGTATAGATTGGAAAGTAAAGATTGCAAAATAGTAAACGAGCTGTGATGTAAATAAAAGAGATGCAATATAATAAGAAAGAGACCTGGGGGCCATAGGTTTCACTAGTGGCTTCTCTCAAGATAGCATGTATTACGGTGGGTGAACAAATTACTGCCGAGCAATTGATAGAAAAGTGCATAGTTATGAAGATATCTAAGGCAGTGATCATGAATATAGGCATCACGTCTGTGTCAAGTAGACCGAAACGATTCTGCATCTACTACTATTACTCCACACATCGACCGCTATCCAGCATGCATCTAGAGTATTAAGTTCATAAGAACAGAGTAACGCATTAAGCAAGATGACATGATGTAGAGGGATAAACTCAAGCAATATGATATAAACCCCATCTTTTTATCCTCGATGGCAACAATACAATACGTGCCTTGCTGCCCCTACTATCACTGGGAAAGGACACCGCAAGATTGAACCCAAAGCTAAGCACTTCTCCCATTGCAAGAAAGATTAATCTAGTAGGCCAAACTAAACCGATAATTCGAAGAGACTTGCAAAGATATAAAATCATGCATATAAGAATTCAGAGAAGAACCAAATAATATTCATAGATAATCTGTTCATAAATCCACAATTCATCGGATCTCGGCAAACACACCGCAAAAGAGTATTACATCGAATAGATCTCCAAGAACATCGAGGAGAACTTTGTATTGAGAATCAAAGAGAGAGAAGAAGCCATCTAGCTAATAACTATGGACTCGAAGGTCTGTGGTAAACTACTCACGCTTCATCGGAGAGGCAATGGTGCTGATGTAGAAGCCCTCCATGATTGATTCCCCCTCCGGCAGATCGCCGGAAAAGGCCCCAAGATGGGATCTCACGGGTACAGAAGGTTGCGGCGGTGGAAAAGTGGTTTCTTGGCTCTCTCTCTGATAGATCTAGGGTATAAGAGTATATATAGGCAAAAGAAGTACGTCAGTGGAGCTACGAGGGGCCCAAGAGGGTGGGGGCACGCTCCTGCCTCATGGCCGCCTCGTGGTGTTCTAGACTTCAACTCCAACTCTTCTGGATTGCTTTCGGTCCTAGAAAGATCACCGCGAAGCTTTCATTCCGTTTGGTATTCCTTTTTTGTGAAACTCTAAAATAGGCAAAAAAACAGAAACTGGCACTGGGCCTCCGGTTAATAGATTTGTCCTAAAAATAATATAAAAGAGCATATTAAAGCCCATTAAACATCCAAAACAGATAATATAATAGCATGGAACAATCAAAAATTATAGATACGTTGGAGACGTATCAAGCATCCCCAAGCTTAATTCCTGCTCGTCCTCAAGTAGGTAAATGATAAAAACAGAATTTTTGATGTGGAATGCTACCTAACATAATTATCAATGTAATTTTCTTTATTGTGGCATGAATGTTCAGATCCAAAAGATTCAAGACAAAAGTTTAATATTGACATAAAAATAATAATACTTCAAGCATACTAACAAAGTAATCATGTCTTCTCAAAATAACATGGTCAAAGAAAGTTCATCCCTACAAAATCATATAGTTTGGCTATGCTCCATCTTCGTCACACAAAATGTTCAAATCATGCACTATAGGTGGAATAGAATGGTGGTTGTGGAGAAGACAAAAAAAGAGGAAGATGGTCTCACATCAACTAGGCGTATTAATGAGCTATAGAGATGCCCATCAATAGATATCAATGTGAGTGAGTAGGGATTGCCATGCAACTGATGCACTAGAGCTATAAATGTATGAAAGCTCAACAAAAGAAACTAAGTGGGTGTGCATCCAACTTGCTTGCTCACGAAGACCTAGGGCATTTTGAGGAAGTCCATCGTTGGAATATACAAGCCCAGTTCTATAATGAAAAATTCCCACTAGTATATGAAAGTGACAAAATAAGAGACTCTCTATCATGAAGATCATGGTGCTACTTTGAAGCACAAGTGTGGAAAAGGATAGTAGCATTGTCCCTTCTCTCTTTTTCTCTCTTTTTTTGTTTGGCTTCTTTGGCCACTCTTTTTTTCATTGCCTTCTTTGACCTCTCTTTTTTCCTCACACGGGACGATGCTCTAATAATGATGATCATCACACTTCTATTTATTTACAACCCAAGGATTACAACTCGATACTTAGAACAAAATATGACTCTATATGCGTGCCTCCGGCGGTGTACTGGGATGTGCAATGAATCAAGAGTGACATGTATGAAAACATTGTGAATGGTGGCTTTGCCACAAATACGATGTCAACTACATGATCATGCAAAGCAATATGACAATGATGAAGCATGTCATAATAAATGGAACGGTGGAAAGTTGCATGGCAATATATCTCGGAATGGCTATGGAAATGCCATAATAGGTAGGTATGGTGGCTATTTTGAGGAAGGATATGTGGTGGTTTTATGGTACCGGCGAAAGTTGTGCGTCACAAGAGAGGCTAGCAATGGTGGAAAGGTGAGAGTGCGTATAATCCATGGACTCAACATTATTCATAAAGAACTCACATACTTATTGCAAAAATCTACAAGTCATCAAAACCAAGCACTACGCGCATGCTCCTAGGGGGATAGATTGGTAGGAAAAGACCATCGCTCGTCCCCGACCGCCACTCATAAGGAAGACAATCAAAGAAACACCTCATGCTTCAAATTTGTTACACAACGGTTACCATACGTGCATGCTACGGGACTTGCAAACCTCAACACAAGTATTTCTCAAATTCATAATTAATCTACTAGCATGACTCTAATATCACCATCCTCATGTCTCAAAACAATCATCAAGCATCAAACTTCTCATTGTATTCAACGCACTTTATATGAAAGTTTTTATTATACCCATCTTGGATGCCCATCATATTAGGACTATTTTTATAGCCAAAGCAAATTACCATGCTGTTCTAAAAGACTCTCAAAATAATATAAGTGATGCATGAGAGATCAATAATTTCTATAAAATAAAACCACCACTGTGCTCTAAAAAGATATAAGTGAAGCACTAGAGCAAAATTATCTAGCTCAAAAGATATAAGTGAAGCACATAGAGTATTCTAATAAATTCCGATTCATGCGTGTTTCCCCAAAAGGTGTGTACAACAAGGATGATTGTGGTAAACTAAAAAGAAAATACTCAAATCATACAAGACTCTCCAAGCAAAACACATATCATGTGGTGAATAAAAATATAGCCTCAAGTAAAGTTACCGATAGACGAAGACGAAAGAGGGGATGCCTTTCAGGGCATCCCCAAGCTTAGGCTTTTGGTTGTCCTTGAGTTTTACCTTGGGGTGCCTTGGGAATCCCCAAGCTTTGGCTCTTGCCACTCCTTATTCCAAAATCCTTCAAATCTTTACACAAAAACTTGAAAACTTCACAACACAAAACTTCAACAGAAAATCTCATGAGCTCCGTTAGTATGTGAAAATAAACCAGCACTTTAAGGTACTGTAATGAACTCATTCTTTATTTATATTTGTGTTAAACCTACTGTATTCCAACTTCTCTTTCGTTCATACCCCCCGATACTACTCATAGATTCAGCAAAATAAGCAAACGACACACGAAAAACAGAATCTGTCAAA
The DNA here is from genome assembly GCF_018294505.1 of Triticum aestivum. NCBI lineage: Eukaryota > Viridiplantae > Streptophyta > Magnoliopsida > Poales > Poaceae > Triticum > Triticum aestivum. Next base: position 284,729,948 of record NC_057799.1, on the reverse strand, counting down.
AACAGAATTGTCTGTAGTAATCTGACTTGTTCGAATACTTCTGGAACTCCAAAAATTCTGAAATAAATTGGTGGACGTGAGTAATTTTTCTATTAATCATCTTCAAAAATAATCAACCTAAAAGCACTCTCCAGTAAAAAATGGCAGCTAATCTTGTGAGCGCAAAAGTTCATGTTTTTTACAGCAAGATCGCAAAGACTTCACCCAAGTCTTCCTAATAATGGTTCTACTTGGCACAAACACTAATTAAAACATAAAACCACCTCTAAACAGAAGCTAGATGAATTATTTATTACTAAACAGTAACAAAAAGCAAAAAACAAAAATAAAATTGGGTTGCCTCCCAACAAGCGCTATCGTTCAACGCCCCTAGCTAGCCATAAAGGCAAGAATAGATCTAGGTATTGTCATCTTTGGTATGCAATCCATAAGTGGATCTCATAATAGATTCATAAGGCAATTTAATTTTCTTCCTAGGAAAGTGTTCCATGCCTTTCCTTAACGGAAATTGGAATCTAATATTTCCTTCTTTCATGTCAATAATTCCACCAATCGTTCTAAGGAAAGGTCTACCAAGAATAATAGGACATGTAGGATTGCAATCTATATCAAGAACAATAAAATCTAGGAGAACATAATGTAACATCCCAAATTTTCTCACGCACACCTACAGCTTCCATCTTTCGGATCTCACGCCGAATGCCGTGGCGTGCATAGCTCTCTTTGCCCACCTCTGCGAGGGCTTTGCCAGGGTGCTCCCTAGCACGGCGCTCTTCCGCCACTACTTCTACCCTCGCCTCCAACCAGGGGTGCCATCTCTGGGAGCATCGCCTGGATCCCGAGGACCCAGAAGAAAGGCACGTACCCAGAGGGTGCCCAGAAGGAGAGGTGGGAGGAGTGGCGGGGCCGCTGGTGCTGGATCGAGAAGAAGGACCCGCAGGAGTTCTGCCGGGTTCGTCAGAGCCCGCCAACCTGCCGCGGAGACTGGAGCGACCTCGACGCCAGCGACAAGAAGCTCTCAATCGCCACCACCAGGATCCATCGCCACACCACGGCCGGGCTCACCCTCGAGATGATTGGGGCGGACTTCATCGGTCGCTGAATCGCCCTGCTGCACAACAAGGGGAGGCCAGCCTGGGACTTCAGGAATGCGGCCGACATCATGAGGCTCCGCCCTGGCCTGAAGCATAACTTCACGATGATGGGGCATGCCCATTTCCGTCAAAGGCTCTTTCAGCTCAACGTGGACAGCGACGGCAGGGCTGAGAGGACCGGCAGGGCCGCGAAGGCCGGCAAGGCCGTCAAGGGGCCCCTGTTTGGGTTGCCGGTGGGAGTGGTCCCGCTGAGCAACAACTCTCTCCAGTCCGCCATCATCGCCATGATGCCGGACTTCAATGCGCATGGCCTTGACCCGGCCTGGGCCGAGCCGTCAGCGGAGAAGGTGCATGAGTTCTTCGATACCTTGTCGGAGGGCTATGTCCGTGACGAGCCGCTGCTAATCCAGGACACCACCAAGGCGGAGCTGGACTACATCGCCGCCAGGGCGGCGGAGGCGGTGCTTGCCAGGGAGGCTGGCAGCGTTGGCGCCATGGAGGACGATGCCGATGCGACCGCGAAGGAGACGGACCTCGCCCAGTGGGCGGAGTCTGCCGGGGAGGCCATCGGCGCCAACACCGAGGCCCCACTTGTTGAAGACGCGGGCGACGAGTCGTCCGAAGAGGAGGTCGAGGTGAACGACCCCCTGGTCGCGGGGAGGCAGCGCGTCCTGTGGCGGGCCAGCTCTGGTGAGCCGGTCCGGCCCGGCAGGATCACGTAGCGGCAGCCGCCCCAGGAGCAGCTTGTGCATGAGACGAGGGCGATGAAGGCCGCGACAGTGAAGAAGGCGGCGAAGGCCGCGGTGGCGAAGAGGATGGCGACTGCTTCCTCCTCGTCCAAGAGGTACTGGACCCCATCTCCTTCCCCTTCGGACGGCACCTTGGAGGCCGAGTTTGACCTCGGATCTTTTAGCCCGGCGAGGAAGAGGAAGCTAGTGGAGGAAGAGTAAGTATTTCGCCCCCCACATCATCTCCTGACTTTAATCCAGTGTTATCCTTCTTTGATTTGGTGTTATCTTTACAGGGACGTGGACACGCTGGCCCAGAGGGTGGCGAAGAGGGCCAAGGCCTCGACGGGCGACAAGCCCCCAGCGGGTACTTCGCATACGCCGTTGCTGGTGGAGAGCAGCCCGGATAGCAGCCCCCGGCGTAGCCCCCGCTTCAGCCCCCAGCGTAAGCTCATCACTCACTCCTCCACTAATGAACATTGAGGTGTGAATCCTTGATGCTGATCTTGCCGGGTTTGCAGGAGAAGAACGGCAACAGGAGGAGCTGCCGAGGGCCACCTCCAACACGCTGCTCCTCTCGACTATGCCGCCCAGAGGGGCGTCCCCGGCAAGGGTATCCACCACCGTGCCCACGCATATGGAGGAGGAGGAGGCGAACTTGGGTGTCGGGGGTTCTGCCCTGGCAACGAATGCTGGCGGGGAGGGCGCCACTTCTTCCCAGCCTGGTGTGGGTAAGTCATTTGCTTTCCATCCCTGTTCTTTCTTCTTCTTCTTGAACCTCGACCTTGGCTCTGCCTCATTCCGCTCCTTGGTATCCAGACCCTTCCTCGGCGGACCAGGGGGACATTGACACCATCATTGAGGAGGTCGCCAGGGACCCGAGGCCGAGGCCGACAAGATCACCGCCGAGGAGGCCGCCAAGACTGCCGCCGAAGAGGCCGCCAAGGAGCCTGGCCGGGAGGGGCGGTTGACGACCAACCTTCCTCCTTTGCTGCCTCTGGCTCGGGCAAGTACTTGAAGGTGAGCGACGACCTGTTCGTCCACCTCCCAGGGACGGCGGGCACCAGGCGCCCACCGAGGGGGAGGTATTCGACAATGAGGCGCTCGCCGCCGCTGGGCTTGAGATTGTTGACAAACTGAGCGCCAGTGGCGGCGGTTCCCAAGAGGAGAAGCTCCTTCGGGCCATGAGCGCCAACTTCCAGAACCTTCAGGCGCTTCACCGTGCCCGCCTGAACAAGGCAAAATCCAGGATGGCAGCGGTGGACAAGGCGGAGGCGGATCTTGAGGGGCGCGTTGGTGAGACGCAGGCCTGGTTCCACCAGGCCCACAAATAATTGAAGGTTGCCCAGGATCTGCTGACCGAGCGCAAACAAGAGCTTGTCCTGAAGCAAGCTGATGTCGAGAAAGCCCAGGAGGTGGCGAAGGAACAAGCTGCCAAGGACGAGGCCGCTCGGCACCAGCACCAGGCCGCGCTGAACTCCCAGGAGGAGGACCTTGCCGCTCATGAGGAGGCGCTCGCCGCCACACTCCGTGGCAAGGATGAGGAGGTTGAGAAGCTCGTCCCGCAGCGGACTCAGGAGCTGGAGCAGAGGCACAAGGAGGCACTCAATGCTCAAGCCCTGGTCCATGCCGGCAAGGTGAAGGAGCTGGAGGTGGAGCGGGATGGGCTGAAGAAACAGGTCCTGGAGCTGGTGAAGGAGAAGGACACGATCAACGGCGCTCTGGTGGAGGTGCAGGCCGCAGTCCTTGGCAAGGCCGAGCTGCTCTCCAAGGCCAACGACTCCATCAAAGACCTGAAGCTGAAGCTAGAGGGTCTTGAGGGACACTTTCGGAGGTCAGGGCCCGGGAAGAGACCCTGACCAAGGACCTGGAGGAGGAGAGGCAGCTGCGGAGGAATGAGGCCGCCGAACACAAGGAGTACGCAGAGGGCATAAACCGTTGGGTCAGCCGCCTCGCCGACGTCGCCGGCAGGACCACCACGAAGTTGGCTGCCATGGGGATGACGAATGTGAGGTACGCCTCGGAGCCGAATGTGAGTCCCAATGCCAAACTGACCCTATTCTTCTAGGGCGTTCTTGGAGCCCTGGAGCAGCTCCCCTCCAACCGGGCAACTTATCTGGCCAACGAGTCCCGGAGGCTCTGCCGGGGCGCCCTGACCAAGGTGCTCACCAAGGTGGTGTTCTGGAACCCCACTGTCAACTTTGCCAACGCGCTGGAGAGCTTGCCGGAGGAGGCGAACCTCACGGTGCTCAAGGAGCGTATCAAGCCCATCATCGACTGCGTCAATGGAGTTGAGAGGGTGTAGGGCCAGCGCCGAGACTACGCACCCCATTTCTCGTCGCCACTGCGAGTTCAAGACCAAGAAAATTTTATCTTAAGTTAGAACCGCAACGATTATTTGATGTAATATAACTCTTCAGTACTTCAATATCATGCATGCTATCTTCCCGTTAGATCTTTCTTTGTATGTTTGCACCCTATGCTTGGTGAGATAAAGCTATCGGCACGTAAACCCATGCGATGGTGCTTTGAGGACGGATCCTTAGCACCCTGCCCGGAGGGCGCTTGCTGCTGGGCAAACCACCTTGCCGCCCCCAGCGCGGTCGCTTGAACTGTCGAGCGGACTCGGAATAGGACAAGAGCGCAGCTAGTAGCGGGTAGGCCACCTTGCCGCCATCAGCGCGGCCGCATGAACTGTCGAGCGGACTCGAGACAGAGACAAGGGCGTTGCCAATAGTGGAAGGGTCCCATTGCGTGTAGGTTTCCCATACAAGGAACGAGATCTTCCGAGGGAGACAGACTTATATAAATGAAATTAGCCAAAAATTTGCATGACTTAGCTTTTCGGGGCCACGCGGATGGCTGTCGAAGCTGTGGACGTCACCAGAGGGCGGCTGATCGACGTCGCCCTCTCCCTTCGAGCCATCCCCATGAAAGAGTCGACGTGTCTGCTCAAAAACCAGATTTCCACGGCTTGCGCCACCCCTACCTGGCGTGCCAAAGATGTCGGGGGAAACGACACCTACGGGATCACGAGGAATCCCTTTTGCTACGGTTGGCGGACGCGAGGCTCTGGATAGAGCGGGATTGAGAGATCAATGCAGGGGGATTATCCAGGTTCGGGCCGCAAGTGTTGCGTAATACCCTACTCCTACTGGTTTATGTTTATCTGTTGTTCTTGGACTAGCTACAAAGTGTGTAGGGTCCAAAAAATCCGAATCCTTCCTCAGTACACCGCGGGCCTCCTTTTATAGTCAAAAGGGGCTGCCACAGTGGCACACAGGAGGTGGAAAGTTGTACAGTAGTCGAGTCTATCTCCTGGAACCATAGGACAAACGCATTTAATGCGCTGCCGACGTGCCCTTATTGCTTTATCGGGGATGGCAAGGAAGCTCGTCCCAGCTGTCGCCGCCTCGTCTGGCTTTGACGCGCGTCCGAGCTGACGAGGCGTGTAGCGCCACGCTGGCTGGCTGCTGAGTTGGTGCGGTGGCAGAGTCTTCACGAAGATCTGCATGCCACCACGCAGGTGCTTGCTGAGTTGGCCTAGAGGCCGCACGTCGCCACGCAGGTGCTCGCCTAGTTGGCGGGCTGGCAGCTGCATGGGAATGGCGGTGGAGTCTTGGCAGATGTGGGCCTGGCTGTGGCCCCGCAGATGTCTTCGGCAAGGGTCTTGCTGTGGCGTCATGGGCGTCCCCGGCAAGAGCCTTGTCGGGGGGGGCTCGTGGGTATCCTCGGTAAGGATCTTGCCGAGGACCTTCGTCTTCTGATTATCATCTAATCTTGCATGTTCTTGTTCTTCACAAAGATCTGCATGCCACCATGGAGGCGCCTCCCGAGCTTTGGTTCCAATGTGGTTGAGGGCGTTGGAACTCTCAGCCTCAAGAGTGGCAGCCCTGCTGGCGTTGGGCAAGTTTCCCCGGCAAGGTTCTTCTGGGGCTGTGGAGGCCGCCCCGGCAAGGGTCTTGCCAGGGGAGTCCACCTCGCCCTTCTGCTCTTTGTGTTTCTGGCTTGGCGTTGGTCTGGTTGTCTTGTGGCTTTGCTTCCTCTGCCTCGCCAAGCGTGGCCAGGGGCATGGGGCTGTGACTGCCCGCGCACAAGTAAAGGGGTACAAAAAGGGACCCCTACTTTTATACACCGACATAGATAAACGGATCTTGTCTACATCATGTCATTGTTCTTATTGCATTACTCCGTTTTTCCATGAACTTAATATATAGCGGTCGATGTGTGGAGTAATAGTAGTAGATGCAGGTAGGACTCGGTCTAGTAATCTTGGAAGTGATGCCTATGTAATGATCATTGCCTGGATATCTTCATAATTATTTGAAGTTCTATCAATTGCCCAACAGTAATTTGTTTACCCGCTGTTTGCTATTTTTCTCGAGAGAAGCCACTAGTGAAACCTACGGCCCCCGGGTCTTCTTCCTCATATATTTGCTGGCGATCTACTTTTCCTTTGCATTTTTATTCAGATCTATTAAACCAAAAAATACAAAAGTAGCTTCCTGCACTTTATTTATTTGCGATCTATTATTTCAATCTGCTACAATTTACCTCACGTCCGCTTGCCAATTTCTGGCGCTGATACCCGAAAGGGATTGACAACCCCTTTAACACGTCGGGTTGCGAGGTGTTGTTATTTGTGTGCAGGTGTTGTTTACGTTGTGTTGCTTGGTTCTCCTACTGGTTCGATACCTTGGTTTCATAACTGAGGGAAATACTCTATCGTCGTTGTGCTACATCATCCCTCCCTCTCCGGGGAAATACCGACGTAGTTCTAGCTACCATCACTGTCTCTAATGCATACCCCCAAAATGATAGTGATAAATCGATAGGAGACAGCATAGATCACACTATATCTAATAAAGTACGGTTATGACGTTCGGACACACCATTATGCTATGGTGTTCCAGGTGGCATGAGTTTGTGAAACTATTCCACATTGTTTTAATTGAAGGCCAAACTTGTAACTCAAATATTCGCTTCTGCGATCAGATCGTAGAAACTGTATTTTCTTGTTATGATGATTCTCCACTTCACTCTGAAATTCTTTGAACTTTTCAAATGTTTTAGACTTGTGTTTCATCAAGTAGATATACCCATATCTTCTCACATCATCTGTGAAGGTCAGAAAATAATGATACCCGCCGTGAGCCTCAACACTCATCAGACCGCATACATCGGTATGTATTATTTCCAATAAGTCCTTAGCTCGCTCCATTGTTCCGAAGAGCGGAGTTTTAGTCATCTTGCCCATGAGTCATGGTTCGCAAGTATCAAATGATTCATAATCAAGTGATTCCAAAAGCCCATCTACATGGAGTTTCTTCATGTGCTTTACACCAATATGACCTAAACGGCAGTGCCACAAATATGTTGCACTATCATTATCAACTTTGCATCTTTTGGCATCAATATTATGAATATGTGTATCACTACGATCGAGATTCAATAAACCATTTACATTAGGTGTATGACCATAGAAGGTTTTATTCATGTAAACAGAACAACAATTATTCTCTAACTTAAATGAATAACCGTATTGCAATAAACATGATCCAATCATATTATGCTCAACGCAAACACCAAATAACATTTATTTTAGGTTCAACACTAATCCCAAAGGTAAAGGGAGTGTGCGATGGTGATCTTATCAACCTTTGGAATCATTTCCAACACACATCGTCACCTCGCCCTCAACTAGTCTTTGTTCATTTTGTAAGTCATGTTTCAAGTTGCTAATCATAGCAACTGAACCAGTATCGAATACCCAGGGGCTACTATGAATACTAGTAAAGTACACATCAATAACATGTATATCATATATACTTTTGTTCACTTTGCCATCCTTCTTATCGGCCAAGTATTTGGGGAAGTACCGCTTCCAGTGACCAGTCCCTTTGCAGTAGAAGCACTCAGTCGCATGCTTAGGTCTAGCTTTGGGCTTCTTCATGGGAGTGGCAACTTGCTTGCCATTCTTCTTGAAGTTCCCTTTCTTTCCCTTGCCCTTTTACTTGAAACTAGTGGTCTTGTCAACCATCAACACTTGATGCTTTTCTTGATTTCTACCTTCGCCGATTTCTTGGTGATAGTGATTAGAGAACTTCTGTCAATCACTACCTTATCTGGAGGATTAACTCCCACTTGATTCAAGCGATTGTATTACTCAGACATGCTGAGCACATGCTCACTGGTTGAGCTATTCTCCTCCATCTTGTAGGCAAAGTACTTGTCAGAGGTCTCATAGCTCTCGACTCGGGCATGAGTCTGAAATACAAATTTCATCTCTTGGAACATCTCATATGCTCCATGGCGTTTCAAAACATTTTTGAAGTCTCGGTTCTAAGCCGTAAAGCATGGTGCACTAAACTATCAAGTAGTCATCATACCGAGCTTGTCAAATGTTCATAACGTCTGCATTTGCTCCTGCAATAGTTCTGTCACCTAGCGGTGCATCAAGGACATAATTCTTCTGTGCAGCAATGAGGATAATCCTCAGATCACGGACCTAGTCCGCATCATTGCTACTATCAACTTTCAACTTAGTTTTCCCTAGGAACATATCATAAATAAAACGGGGAAGCTATACGCGAGCAATTGATCTACAACATAGATATGCAAATATTACCAGGACTAAGTTCATGATAAATTTAAGTTCAATTAATCATATTACTTAAGAACTCCCACTTAGATAGACATCCCTCTAATCATCTAAGTGATCATGTGATCCATATCAACTAAACCATGTCCGATCATCACGTGAGATGGAGTAGTTTTCAATGGTGAACATCACTATGTTGATCATATCTACTATATGATTCATGCTCGACCTTTTGGTCTCAGTGTTCCGAGGCCATATCTGCATATGCTAGGCTCGTCAAGTTTAACCCGAGTATTCTGCGTGTGCAAAACTGGCTTGCACCCATTGTATGTGAACGTAGAGCTTATCATACCCGATCATCACCTGGGCTCAAGGGTGGCACACTCCGCTGGTGTGGGCGAGCCGCCCCGGCAAGGGTCTTGTCGGGGCTGCTGAGACTGCCCCCGGCAAGGGTCTTGCCGGGGGAACCTGCTTCGCCTGTCTGCTTCCTTGTGTTCTTGGCCTTGGCGTTGCTTTGGCTGTCTTGGGCTTTGGTTTCACCGTGGTTCACCTCCACTGCTCTGCTTGGTGCGGTCGTGGGCGCGGCTTCGACTGTCCGTGCATAGGTAAAGGGGTACAAAGGTGCGCCCCTTCTTTTGTACACCGACAGGAGCCCCCGGGCCTGGGCCACACATAAGCGCAACATGTTGTTGGGCCAGGCCCAAAACGGTGCGGGGGCAGGCGGGGCGGTTTTTACCGTGGTAAAACTTTGTGCGCGCTGCGCTTCCCACGACCCGTGTTGAATGCGCGGCGTGGAGGGGTGCGCGTGACATGGGCGGCATCCGTGGGGCGGTTCCTGCATGCGTGCGTCATATCGCATTAAATGAGCAGCACGGCCCGCACCTTCCCCATAAAAAGGGATAACCATGGGCGCACTGTTCCTTTATCCCCCGCGCAATCCCCAATCTCGGTAGTCTCTGTTCGTCTTCCTCTTCTTCCCCAAGCTTCGCTCTCGTTCGCCGCCGTCGCGTTCCCGCCGTCCTCTGTTTCTTGCCCCCCTCCCCCAGCCACCATGGCGCCTAAATCCACCAAGGGCAAGGGAGTGGCCAAGGATGCCAAAGCGATGGAGCCGCCGGAGAGTGCACTGGTGGTGCAGCGGACGCAGAACGCCTACTTCCCCTCGACAGTCAATGTGTTCGAGCTCCGGGAAGCCTTCAAGCCCCTGTGGGGGGTGAAGACGGGGGGAGAGAAGGCGGGGCATCCAGCCATGCGCGTCATCCCCGCCAACTGCGCCGAGGCTGCCCCGAATCGGTACCCCTTCTTTGTCGACTATTTCTCCTGCGGGCTTTGTCCTCCCTTCTCTGATTTCTTTAGGGATATCATGCACACCTTTGGCTTCCGCCTCTTGGATTTTACCCCAAATGCCGTGGCGTACATGGCCCTTTTCGTGCACCTCTGCGAAGATTTCGCCGGGGTGCACCCCAACACGGCGCTTTTCCGCCACTACTTCTTCCCTCGGATCCAAACGGGGGGCGCCATCTCTGGTTGCATCGCCTGGATCCCAAGGTCCAAGGGGGCGTACCCTGAGGGGCCATGAAGGAGAGGTGGGAAGAATGGCGGGGCTGGTGGTGCTAGATTGAAGAGAAGGACCCGTCGGCGTTCTGCGAAGTTCGCCAGGCGCTGTCGGTCCGTAGAAGCGATTGGAGCGACGTTGATGCCGATGACGAGAAGCTCACGATCGCCACCACCAAGATCCTTCGGCTCACTAAGGCCGGGCTCACCCTCGAGATGATCATGGCGGATTTCATCCGCCGCCGCATCGCTCCGCTTCACAACAAGGGGAGGCCGGTCTGGCTTTTCACGAACACCGTCGACATCATGCGGCTTCGCCCCGGCCTCGACCACAACTTCACAGTGATGGGGCACTCCCACTTCTGCGAGCGGCTTTTCGGCTCGATGTGAACTGCGACGGCGAGGTCCAGCGGACCGGCAAGGCCGCGAGGGCCGCCACGAAGGCCGGCAAGGTTGCCAAGGGGCCCTTGTTCAAGTTGCCGGCAGGAGTGGTCCCACTGAGCAACAACTCGCTCCAGAACAACATCATCGCCATGATGCCGCTCTGCAACTCGCATGGCCCCGACCCGAGCTGGGTCGAGCCGGAGGACATCTAGGTGCAGCAGTTCTTCGACTCCTTGCATGAGGGGTACGTCACCGCTGAGTCGCGGCTTGTCCAGGACACCACCCAGGCGGAGCTTGACTACATCGCCGCCAGGGCGATGGAGGCAAAGCTTGCCGAGGAGGCCGGCAGCACCGGTGGCGTGGAGGACAGGGCCGCGATGGCCGCGGAGGAGGAGGAGCTCGCCCGGTGGGCGGAGGCCGCTGGGGAGGCTAGCAGTGCCGGCACCGGGGCTCCTCTTGTTGAAGACGCGGCCGATGAGTCATCGGGGGAAGAGGCCGAGGAGGAGGAGGAGGTCGTGGCCGTCGATCCTCCAGCCACGGGGAGAGGACGGGTCCTTCGACGGGCCACCTCCGGCGAGCCGGTCCGCCATGGCAGGGCCACGCAGCTGGGGCAGGCCCAGGAGATGTCCGCACGCCAGACGAGGGCCGCAGCGGCGAAGAAAGTGGCAACGGCCGCGGCGGCGAAGGAGAAGACATCTGCTTCTTCCTCGGCAAAGTGTGTTCAGACGCCACCTCCTTCCTCTCCCCCGGCAGATTCTGACGCGGGGGTCACCTTCGATTTTGGGTCCCTCAGCCCAAGGAGGAAGAGGAAGAGGAGGAGATGAACGTCGAGTAAGCAGCTTGCCCCTCTTCGCTATCTCTGTTTCCTCAGTCTGTGCCGCATGTCTTCACTTATTTTCATCCTTGCAGGGACGTGGAGACGCTGGCCCAGAGAGTGAAGAGGGCCAGGGCCTCGGCGGGCGGCCAGCCCCCGCCTGGCGCTTCAAGGGCACCGCTGGTGGTGTTGAGCAGCCCGGACAGTAGCCCCCGGCGCAGCCCCCAGCATAATTTCTCCGCTCACTCCTCGTTGACATGTGTCAGGGGTAAGATACTTTGGTGCTGACCTTGCCGTGTATGCAGGAGGAGAGCAGCAGCGGGAGGAGCCACAAAGGGCTACTCCCACCACGCCGCCCCCATCAACCACACCGCCCCGAGGGGCGTCCCCGGCAAGGGCACCAAGCACCGAGCCTGCGCACATGGAGGAGGAGGAGGAGAACTTGGGCGCTGGTGGCTTCGCCTCGGCGCCAGATGTTGCGGGGAGGGGACTTATGCTTCCCATCCCGGGACTGGTAAGTCTCTGGCCTTTCGTCCCTGCCTTTTCTCTTCTTTTTGAGTCTCTGATCTTGGCTCTACCCCACCCTCTTCTTGATATCCAGATCCCCTCTCGGCGGACCGGGAGGACCTGGACACCGTCATCGAAGACGTGGCCAAGGACGCCGCGGCGGAGGCCGAGAAGATCGCCGCCGAGGAAGCCGCCAGGGGCACCATGGAGGGCGCTGCCGAAGGGCCTGCCGGGGAGCCCGGCAAGGCTGTCGCCGAGGAGGCCGGCAAGGGACCTGCCGGGGAGCCCGGCAAGGCCACCGCCGAGGAGGAGGTGGTCGATGACCAGCCCTCCTCCTCCGCTACCTCCGGCTCCGGCAAGTACCTGAAGGTGAGCGACAACCTCTTTGTCCACCTCCCCGGCGCGTCGAGCGCCAGGGCCCCCGTTGGGGGAGAGGTGTTTGACGACGAAGTGCTTGCCTCCGCCGGACTCGAGGTCGTCGATGAGCCGAGCGCTGGTGGCAACGGCTCCCAGGAGGAGCGACTGCTTCAGGCCATGGGTGCCAACTTCCGAAGGCTCCAGGCGCTCCACCGTGCCCGCCTAGACAAGGCTAGGTCCAGGACGGCGGTGGTAGAGAAGGCGGAGGCGGACCTCCAGAAGCGTGTCGCCGAGACGTAGGACTGGTTCCGCCAGGCTCGCGATGAGCTGAAGGCCGCCCAGGGCGAGCTGGCCAAGCGTGATGTGGAGCTCACCATGAAGCTGGCCGACGTCGAGAAGGCCCAAGAGACGGCGAAGAACTTGGCCGCCGCTGCCGAGGCCGCTCGGACCAAGCACGAGGCCGCACTGAACTCCCAGGAGGAGGACCTCGCCGCGCGCGAGGAGAAGCTTGCCGCCACGCTTCGTGGCAAGGATGAAGAGGTGGGGAAGCTTGTATTGCAGCGGACCCGTGAGCTAGAGCAGAGGCACAAAGAGGCGCTCGATGCCCAGGCCCGGGTTCACGCCGGCAAGGTGAAGGAGTTGGAGGTGGAGCGGGATGAGCTGAAGGAGCAGGCCTTGAAGCTGTCCCAGGAGAAGGACACGCTCAACGGCGCCCTGACGGATGCGCAGGGCGCGGCCTTCAGCAAGGCCGGCGAGCTCTCCGAGGCCAACAACTCCATTAAAGACCTCAAGCTGAAGCTGGAGGGTCTCGAGAAGATGCTGTCGGAGGCCAGGGCCCGGGAGGGGACCCTGACCAAAAACTTGGAGGCCGAGAAGCTGCTGCGGAAGAACTAGGCCCTCAACTTCATGGACCACGTGGAGGGCGAGAACCGCTGGCTCGATCGCCTTGCCACCGTCGCCAACCAGGCCGCCACGCAGCTGGCCACCATGGGGATGCCGGACGTGAGGTACGCCCCGGAGCGGAACGTGAGCACCAATTGCAGCCTAACCCAGTTCTTTGAGAAAGTCGTCGGTGCTTTGGAGCGGCTTCACGCCAACCGGGCGGCCTCGCTGGCCGACGAGGCCCAGAGGCTTTGACAGGGTGTCATGACCAAGGTTCTCACCAAGGTGGCGTACTGGTACCCCGACCTCGACTTCGACGCCGCGCTGGAGAGCTTGCCGGAGGATACTGACCTCGCGCAACTCAGAGAGCACATCAAGCCCGTCATCAGCGGTGTCGGCGGAATTCTGAGGGTGGAGGGCCAGCACCGGGATTAGGCACCCCGTTTCTTATCGTTGCTGCGGGTTCATGGCCAAGACAATTTCTATCTTTAGTTAGAACCGCAGCAACAACTTGATGTAATATAACTCTGCAACATTTTGATATTATGCATGTTATTTTCCTGTTCGACCTTTCTTTGTATGTCCACCCTACGTTTATCGGGTAGGCTTGCCGGCGCGTAAACCCAGGGCGGCGTCTTGAGGACGGATCCCCATTGGCCTGCCGGGTGTGCTTGCTACCTGGCGAACCACCTTACCGCCCTTAACGCGGCTGCCCGAACTGTCGACCTTGACTCGAGTCAGAATCGAGAGCGTTGCCAGGTGCGGAAAGCTACCCCGCCACTCTCGACGCGGTCGCTTGAGCTGTTGAGCGGACTCGAAACAGAACAAGGGCGTTGCCAATTGCGGGAGGGCCCCTTTGCGTGTAGGTTTTCCATACATAGGTAGGATCTCTGAGGACGATAACCTTATATAGAAAAAGGAAAATATTTAAAGGTTCGGCATGACTTAGCTTTCTTATCGCCGCTCTGGCGCCCTTCGCGCTTGCAGGTAGCGCTGTCCTTATGGCCGCCTTCTTCTTGGGAGCCATGGCGATGAAGAAACGCTAGGCCAACTACAAGACCAGATTCTCACAATTGCGCCCCCTACCTGGTGCTTCAAAGATGTCGGTGTGGAACGACACCTATGGGATCACAAGAATCCCTACTACGGTTGCCGGGGCGCAGGGTTACGAGAAGAGCAGGATTAGTAGTCAGCACAAGGATCGTTTTCCCAGGTTCGGTCCGCGAGGATGCGTAAAATCCTAGTCCTGCTTTGGTGGATGTATTAAGTGTTCTTGAGCCTTTGAACTAGCTACGATGGATGAGTAGTTCCAAGGAGCTGAATCCTTCTCCAGTACGCCATGGGCCTCCTTTTATAGTCGAAAAGGGGCTGCCACAGTGGCACACAGGAGGTGGAAAGGCGTACAGTGCTACGAGCTTATCGCTCGTATTACAGGACAAGGCACATTTAATGTGTCGCTTAGGTGTCCCCTTGCTTTATTGGGGACGGGAACGAGGCCCGTCCCGTCCGTCGCCGCTCCTCCTCGCTTCGGCACGCGCCCTGGCCAGTGCTGCATGCGGCGCCATGTAGGCAGGCTAGCAGCTGAGGTGGCGCGGCGGTAGGGTCTTCACGAAGATCTGCATGCCGCCACGCATGCGCTTGCTGATTTGGTCTGGGAGCTGCATGTTGCCACGCAGGTGCCAGCCCAGCTGGTTGAGCTGGCAGCTGCATGCGAACGGTGGTGGAGACTTGGCTGGTGCGGGCCTGGAGGTGGCCCTGCTGGCGTCCTCGGCGAGGGCCTTGTCGGGTGACCCGGAAAGGGTCTTGCCGTGGCGCGCTGTTATCCCTGGCAAGGACCTTGCCGGGGGTCTTGTGGCTCTCCTCGGCAAGGATCTTGCCGAGGACCGTTGTCTTTCAATCCTCATCTGATCTTGAATATTCCTTGGTCTTGACAAAGATCTGCATGCCACCATGGAGGTGCCTCCCGAGCCCTAGTTCCAACGTGGTTGATGGTGTTGGAGACGGTGGGCTCAAGGGTGGCGCGCTCCGCTGGTGTGGGCGAGCCGCCCCGGTAAGGGTCTTGTCGGGGCTGCTGAGACTGCCCCCGGCAAGGGTCATGCCGGGGGAACCTGCTTCGCCTCTCTGCTTCCTTGTGTTCTTGGCCTTGGCGTTGCTTTGGCTGTCTTGGGCTTTGGTTTCACCTTGGTTCACCTCTCCTGCTCTGCTTGGTGCAGCCGTGGGCGCGGCTCCGACTGTCCGTGCACAGGTAAAGGGGTACAAAGGTGCGCCCCTTCTTTTGTACACTCACATCAAGTTTGCTGTTTTAACCTTCAACAAGGATCGACCACAGTCAAATTCGATTCAACTAAAGTTGGAGAAACAGACACCCGCCATCCACCTTTATGCAAAACTAGTTGCATGTCTGTTGGTGGAACAGGTCTCATGAACGTGGCCATGTAAGGTTGGTCCGGGACGCTTCATCCAACAATACCACCGAATCAAAATAAGACATTGGTGGTCAGCAGTATGACGATCACCGCCCACAACTCTTTGTGTTCTACTCGTGCATATCATCTATGCATAGACCTGGCTCGGATGCCACTGTTGGGAAACGTAGCATGCAGTTTCAAAAAAAATCCTATGCTCACGCAAGATCTATCTAGGAGATGCATAGCAACGAGATGGGGAGAGTGTGTCCACATACCCTCGTAGACCTAAAGCGGAAGCGTTTGACAATGCGGTTGATGTAGTCGAACTTCTTCTCGTTCCGACCGATCAAGCACCGAACGTACGGCACCTCCGAGTTCTGCACACGTTCAGCTCGATGACGTCCCTCGAACTCTTGATCCAGCAAAGTATCGAGGGAGAGTTTTGTGAGCACGACGGCGTGGTGACTATGATGGTGAAGTGATCCATGCAGGGCTTCGCCTAAGCACTACGAGAATATGACCGGAGGCGTGAACTGTGGAGGGGGGTGCCGCACATGACTAGGAATCAATGTTGTGTGTTCTAGCGGTGCCCCCCCACATATATATATATATATGTGTGTGTGTGTGTGTGGGGGGGGGAGAGGGAGAGGGGCAGCAAGGGCGCCCCAAGTAGGAGTAGTCCTACGTTGGCACCTCCTCCAAGTGGCCTCCCCCTTCCATAAGAGTCGGAGGGGGAAGGAAAGAGAGGGGGGAAGAGAAGGAAAGGGGGAGGCCGAATCCTCCCCTTTCCTTTCTCCCTTCCCCTCCTTCATTCTCCTGCTATTCAGCCTCTATGGGGGCGCACCAGCCCACTAGGGGCTGGTCTGTCCCGCCCTTTGCCCAATAAGGCCCATATCTTTGCCGAGGGGTGCCCGGAACCCCTTCCGGTGACCCGATATGTACCCGGTACCCCCGGAACAATGGTGTCCGATATATGATTCTTTACCTCTCGGCCATTTCAAGACTCCTCGTCATGTCCATGATCTCATCCGGGACTCCGAACAACATTCGGTCACCAAATCACATAACTCATATAATACAAAATCGTCATCAAACGTTAAGCGTGCGGACCCTACGGGTTTGAGAACTGTGTAGACATGACCAAGACACCTCTCCGGTCAATAACCAACAGCGGAACCTGGATGCTCATATTGGTTCCTACATATTCTATGAAGATCTTTATCGGTCGTACCGCAATGACAACATACGTAATTCCCCTTGTCATCGGTACGTTACTTGCCCGAGATTCGATCGTCGGTATCTTCATACCTAGTTCAATCTCGTTATCGGCAAGTCTCTTTACTCGTTCTGTAATACATTATCCCGCAACTAACTCATTAGTCACATTGCTTGCAAGGCTTATTATGATGTGCATTACCGAGAGGGCCTAGAGATACCTCTCCGATACTCGGAGTGAGAAATCCTAATCTTGATCTATGCCAACCCAACAAACACCTTCAGAGATACCTGTAGAACATCTTTCTAATCACCCAGTTACGTTGTGACGTTTGATAGCACACAAGGTATTCCTCCAGTATCCGTGAGTTGCATAATCTCATAGTCAAAGGAATATGTATATGACTTGAAGAAAGCAATAGCAATAAAACTTAACAATCATTATGCTAAGCTAACGGATGGGTCTTGTCCATCACATCATTCTCCTAATGATGTGATCTTGTTCGTCAAATGACAACACATGTCCATGGCTAGGAAACTTAACCATCTTTGATTAACGAGCTAGTCTAGTAGAGGCTTACTAGGGACACTGTGCTTTGTCTATGTATCCACACATGTATCAAGTTTCTGGTTAATACAATTCTAGCATGAATAATAAACATTTATCATGATATAAGGAAATATAAAATAACAACTTTATTATTACCTCTAGGGCACATTTCCTTCAGTTACTCCACATGGAATTGAAGTTGATAAAGCCAAGATTGAAGCTATTGAGAGTTGGCCACAGCCCAAAACGGTCACACAAGTGAGGAGTTTCCTTGGCCTCGCTGGTTTCTATAGGCATTTTGTGAGACATTTCAGCACCATTGTTGCACCTCTCAATGAGCTTACAAAGATGGGTGTGCCTTTTGTTTGAGATATCGCACAAGAAGAAGCCTTCGCATATTGAAAGATAAGTTGACACATGTGATACGTCTCCAACGTATCTATAATTTTTTATTGTTCCATGCTATAATATATTCTGTTCTGAACATTATTGGGCTTTATTATACACTTTTATATTATTTTTGGGACTAACCTATTAACCGGAGGCCCAGCCTAGAATTGTTGTATTTTTCCTATTTCAGAGTTTCGCAGAAAAAGAATATCAAACGGAGTCCAAACGGAATGAAACCTTCGGGAACGTGATTTTCGGAACGAACGTGATCCTGAGGACTTGGACCCTACGTCAAGACATCAACCAGGAAGCCATGAGGCCCTCCACCCTCGTGGGCCCCATGTTGCTCCACCGACGTACTTCTTCCTCCTATATATACCTACGTACCCCCAAACTACCAGATACGGAGCCAAAAACCTAATTCCACCGCCGCAACATTCTGTACCCGTGAGATCCCATCTTGGGGCCTATTCCGGAGCTCCGCCGGAGGGGGTATCGATCACGGAGGGCTTCTACGACAACACTATAGCCTCTCCGATGATGTGTGAGTAATTTACCTCAGACCTTCGGGTCCATGGTTATTAGCTAGATGGCTTTATCTCTCTTTTTGGATCTCAATACAATGTTCTCCCCCTCTCTTGTGGAGATCTATTCGATGTAATCTTCTTTTGCGGTGTGTTTGTTGAGACCGATGAATTGTGGGTTTATGATCAAGTTTATCTATGAACAATATTTGAATCTTCTTAATTCTTTTATGTATGATTGGTTATCTTTGCAAGTCTCTTCGAATTATCAGTATTGTTTGGCCTACTAGATTGATCTTTCTTGCAATGGGTGAAGTGCTTAGCTTTGGGTTCAACCTTGCGGTGTCCTTTCCCAGTGACAGTAGGGGCAGCAAGGCACGTATTGTATTGTTGCCATCGAGGATAACAAGATGGGGTTTATATCATATTGCATGAATTTATCCCTCTACATCATGTCATCTTGCTTAAAGCATTACTCTGTTCTTATGAACTTAATACTCTAGATGCATGCTGGATAGCAGTCGATGTGTGGAGTAATAGTAGTAGATGCAGGCAGGAGTCGGTCTACTTGTCTCGGATGTGATGCCTATATACATGATCATACGTAGATATTCTCATAACTACGCTCAATTCTGTCAATTGCTCAACAGTAATTTGTTCACCCACCGTAAATACTTATGCTCTTGAGAGAAGCCACTAGTGAAACCTATGGCCCCCGGGTCTATTTTCCATCATATTAAACTCCCATCAACAAGTTATTTCCGTTGCCTTCTTATTTTGCTTCTATTTTACTTTGCATCTTTATCATAAAAATACCAAAAATATTATCTTATCATATCTATCAGATCTCACTCTCGTAAGTGACCGTGAAGGGATTGACAACCCCTTATCGCATTGGTTGCGAGGATTTATTTGTTTGTGTAGGTGCGAGGGACTCGTGCGTGGCCTCCTACTGGATTGATACCTTGGTTCTCAAAAACTAAGGGAAATACTTACGCTGCTTTACTGCATCACCCTTTCCTCTTCAAGGGAAAACCAACGCAGTGCTCAAGAGGTAGCAAGAAGGATTTCTGGCGCCGTTGGCGGGGAGTCTACGCAAAAGTCAACATACCAAGTACCCATCACAAACCCTTATCTCCCGCATTACATTATTTGCCATTTGCCTCTTGTTTTCCTCTCCCCCACTTCACCCTTGCCGTTTTATTCGCCCTCTCTTTTTCGTTTGCCTCTTTTTACCCGTCTCTTGTTTGCTCGTGTGTTGGTTTGCTTGCTTGTCACGATAGCTCAAGATAACACTAAATTGTGTGACTTCACCAACACCAACAACCATGATTTCCTTAGCACTCCGATTGCTCCTCTTACCGATACTGAATCTTCTGAAATCAATACTACTTTGTTGAATCTTGTCATGAAAGATCAATTCGCCGGCCTTCCTTGTGAAGATGCCGCTACTCATCTAAATATCCAATGGCCGTCCATGCGACCCCGGAGATGGGCTAGCTCGCCAATAATCACTCAAGTAGCTAGTCCCTGAAGGCAACCACTGCCTGCGTGTGGCCCAAACATATGTATGGAGAGGTGTGTTTTGAATACACAATGGAACAACTTTGATTTGGCACCGTGCTTTCGAACCAGAAATTCCCACACTGAGTGAGGGTTAGGTTGACGATGCATATGTATGTCACACCACACTTCAAGCCGATGATGGGGATTCATGCATGCATGTGTGCATAGTATGCGCTCAAACTTAATTAGGTCTGAATCTCACCATGACATATACTACGATAACACGAACCAAAGGAAGAAATCGCCATGGTAACCTATCTTGTTGTCGGTCAAGGTGATCATGGATGTCCACATAGGCCCACGAATGTATAGGCTTGTCACCGATAACCACGCAAGGGAGTGTACCGTTCGAAGACAACCACTACATGCATATGTATGGAGGTGATGCGTGCATGCATGTTTGAATACCATTTCACAACATTGATGTGGGGTGTGCGTCGAAAATTGTACAGTCCCCACACATAGTGAGATTGGTTCATGACGTGTCATTGTTTTAGCCACTTCGACTCGATGGGAGGGATTCATACGTACACATGCATGTGTGTGCTCAAACTGTATCATGTCATCCCAGAGCATGACCTACATATACTGTATTACAAACAAACAAATAATCCCCTCCTAAGTCAAATTAACCACTCTTGTTGTCAGGCAAAGTAGTTATGGACCAAGCGGATCCACAGATGGAAAGCATCGATATCGCTGATAACCGCTTAAGTGGGTGCGAGAGGACAACCACCATCGCTTTGCATGTGGGCCAAACATATGTTGAATACCCAAAATTCACAACTTTGATGTGGCACATGCCTCAAAAACCGTCCCCACACGGAGCGAGGATCATGAAGTGTACTACATATGATGGTCCCCTTCCCCCTCTTCGACGCATACTATATGCTCCTACAATAATACAACCCAAAAAGAATCCTCCTTGATGGTGAAATTAATTAACCTCTCCCGATGTAGGTCAAAGTGATGCATGCATCGACGATGGCCTCGTGGGCCCACAGATGGAAGCGTCACACGTGAGTGTCCTAGGATAACCACCGCCTGCATGCATGTTGCCCAAAGAGGTGTTGTGTGATGTTTGAATGGCCAATTTCACAACTTTGATGTGGCACATGCCTCGGAAACAGAAAAGTCCCAACACTGAGTGAGGTGTACTTGTTCACGGACGCGTACGTATAATACATATGCTAGTCCCCTGCCACCTCTTCGACGCGTACTATATATATATACTCCCACCATAACACAAACAAAAAACATTCTACCTTGCTGGTCAAATTAACCTCACTGCCGGCTCTTCGTCAAAGTGATGGACAACGACCTCGCGGGCCCACAGAAAGCGTCACACGTGAGTATCGAGTGTCGTGTAGGACAACCATCGATTGCATGTGTGGCCAAAACATGTATGTATGAAAGGTTTGTGTAATGTTTTAAATAACGAATTCACGAATCTGATGTGGCACCTACCTCACAAAGCGGCCAACCCACACGGTGGCTAACGACTCGTAGTGTACTGCGAGCCGCCCACCACTCCCCAAATACACACACCCACACACACACCGCGAATCCACCACAACTATGATGCATGTTAAATTATCCCGCGGTGAACATATGTTACCAAAGGAGGGACGTTTTAATTTTGAAAAAAAACCCAGAGATCATTAAGACGTTTAGTACATTGATTGATTTCTAGGGGTATAATGTGCAAAAATCAAATTTGAGCTACATGCACACGTGACCGTGCACCTAAATGGATTTCCAAAACACATGTGTCTCAATGGGTGCATGTTTACTCCCTGTGCAAGAAATTTCAAACATTGAGAATCTTCATTTTTAAATTCTAGTACATCCAAAACTTATTTGAAGTTCAAGAAACTTATCGTGTTGTCATATGGACACCAATACAAAGTGGCATTGTACTTTTTTGTCAAATTTGAGACCAGTTTTGATGTAATATTTATCTTCTTACAAACAGGAGATTATTGATAATTGGAAACCAATATCCCAAACGGATTATTTGTTCAAACCGTGAGCGTTCTAACAACAATGGATATGTGCCGTGCTTCAGCTAAGCAATAAAGCGGAAACTTTAATCATCCAAATAGAAAAAACAATATATGTGCCGCCATGCGAACCATGTGTCGTGCTAGCAAGCGTGAGTTGACGGGACGCATGCGAGCAGTCCGCCGCGCAGGCCGACTGGGAGGTGTGCGTGCAGGTGTGTGAATTGACAGAGGAGTGCTCGCTGGGCAGTGTTATCGGGAGCATGCGAGTAGCTGTGTGAAACCACGGTAGGCATGCCAGCAGTCCAGTGCATAGGCTCACCGGGAGGCGAGCCAGCGGTTTGACCGTCGCCCGCCTCTCTCCCACTACTCCATATTAATGATGCGCCCGAGCGGCCGCACCCCCATCCTCACCACACACACAACCCTCTCTCTCCTCTTGCATCCTCGACGCCGCTCTCAGTCCTCAAAGCCATGAGTGTATGAGGATGCCGCTAAAGCGCCCCATCGGAGGGAGTGGCGACGCCGGGGCTGCTGAAGCACCGGAGCATGGTGTGGAGACGGAGACAGAGGTTGCTGTCACCATTGGCTGCTACTTCTTGAGCTTGCGCTGGTTTTTCCCTTGAAGAGGAAAGGGTGATGCGACAAAGTAGAGTAAGTATTACCATCAGTTTGAGAACCAAGGTATCAATCTAGTAGGAGACAACGCACAAGTCACCGAATACCTGCACAAGCATTCAAACAACTTGCACCCAATGCAATGAAGGGGTTGTCAATCCCTTCATGGTTACTCGCAAAAGTGAGATCTAATACAGATAGATAAATGGTAAAGTAAATATTTTTGGTATTTTTGGTTTATGGAACGGAAAGTAAAAGATTGCGATGGAAGTAAATCGGAAACTAAAATTGTAGATCGGAAACTTATAAGATGGAAAATAGACCTGGGGGCCATAGGTTTCACTAGAGGCTTCTCTCAAGATAGAAAATACTATGGTGGGTGAACAAATTACTGCCGAGCAATTGATAGAAAAGTGCAAAGTTATGACGATATCTAAGGCAAGGATCATGAATATAGGCATCACGTCTGTGTCAACTAGGCCGAAACGATTCTGCATCTACTACTATTACTCCACACATCGACCGCTATCCAGCATGCATCTAGAGTATTAAGTTCATAAAGAATGGAGTAACGTATTAAGCAAGATGGCATGATGTAGAGGAATTATCTCAAGAAATATGATGAAAACCCCATCTTTTTATCCTCGATGGCAACTATACTATACGTGCCATGCTGCCCCTACTGTCACAGGGAAAGGACACCGCAAGATTGAACACAAAGCTAAGCACTTCTTCCACTGCAAGAAAAACCAATCTAGTTGGCCAACCCAAATCGATAGTTCGAAGAGACCTGCAAAGATATCAAATCATGCATATAAGAATTCAGAGGAGATTCAAATAATATTCATAGATAAGCTAATCATAAATCCACAATTCATCAGATCTCGGCAAACACACCGCAAAAAAGTATTACATCGAATAGATCTCCAAGAACATCGAGGAGAACATGGTATTGAGAATCCAAGAGAGAGAAGAAGCCATATAGCTACTAGCTATGGACCAGTAGGTCTGTGGTAAACTACTCACGCTTCATCGGAAGGGCAATGGTGTTGATGTAGAAGCCCTCCATGATTGAATCCCCCTCCGGCAGGATGCCGGAAAAGGCCCCTAGATGGGATCTCACGGGTACAGAAGGTTGCGCTGGTGGAAAAGTGTTTTCGTGGCTCTCTCTGCTGGTTTTCGGATATATGAGAAAGAATCAATATTTTATCATGCTTCCGTGATTTTTACCAATTCTGGGACTGAGCGCAAAAGTTTATGTCTTTCAGCAAGATCAAATCAACTATCACCATAAGCTATCCCAAAGGTCTTACTTGGCACAAACACTAATTAAAACACAAAACCACATCTAACCAGAGGCTAGATGAATTATTTAATGCAAAACAGAACCTAAAAAAGCAAAAACAAAAATAAAATTGGGTTGCCTCCCAACAAGCGCTATTGTTTAACGCCGTTAGCTAGGCATAAAACACGAATAGATCTAAGTATTCCCATCTTTGGTATGCAATCCATAAGTGGCTCTCATAATAGATTCATTAGGCAACTTAAGTTTCTTTATTGGAAAGTGTTCCATGCCCTTCCTTAACGGAAATTGAAATCTAATGTCTCCTTCTTTCATATCAATAATTGCACCAATCGTTCTCAGGAAAGGTCTACCAAGAATAATAGGACATGTAGGATTCCAATCTATATCAAGAACAATGAAATTTTTGGGAACACAATTCCTTTTTGCAACAATAAGAACATCATTAATCCTTCCCATAGTTTTCTTAATAGTGGAATCCGCAAGATGCAAATTTAAAGAACAATCATCAAATTCACGAAAACCTAACACATCGCATAAAGTTTTTGGAATCGTGGAAACACTTGCGCCGAAATCACACAAAGCGTGGCACTCATGATCTTTAATCATAATATTAATAGTAGGTTCCCCTCGTCACAAAGTTTTTCCAGGGATAGAAACTTCCAATTCAAGCTTTTCTTCAAAAGATTGCATGATAGCATCAACGATATGTTTAGTAAAACCTTTGTTTTGATTATAAGCATGAGGAGAATTCAACATGGATTGCGACAAGGAAATACAGTATATTAAAGAACAATTATCATAATTAAATTCCCTGAAATCCAAAAGAGTGGGTTCATTGCTACTTAAAGTTTTGACCTCTCCAATCCCACTTTTATGAATTTTTGCATCAAGATCTAAAAACTCTGAATCATTGGGACTCCTTTTAACTAAAGTCCCATCTTTATGAAGATTTATATTGGAAAACAAATATTCAATTGGAGTCACATCAATCACTTTAAGATCTTCATCACTATTTTCACGGAAACTAGAAGAACACGTTCTTACAAACCAATCCTTTTTAGCACGCATCTTAGCGGTTCTTTCTTTGCACTCATCAATGGAAATTATCATAGCTTTGAGAGACTCGTTGATAGATCTAAGTTTCAAAGAATCAACATCAAGATAAATTGTATGCATGTTCCTAGCCAAATCATCAATCTTGAGCAATTTTTCTTCAATCGAAGCATTGAAAATCTTTTGTGAACTTATAAATTCTTTAAAACTATTCTCAAAATCAAAATCAAAGGGCATAGTATTATAATTTCCATAAGAATTGTTGTAGGAATTGCCATAATTATTAGAGGAATTATTAGGAAACGGCCTAGGATTAAAATTACCTCTATCCGCGTTATTACAAAAATTGTTCCTACCAACAAAATTCACATCCATAGATTCATTATTATTCTCAATCAAAGTAGAGAAATGCATATCATTAGGATCAGTAGAAATACTCTTATTAGCAAATAGTTTCATAAGCTCATCCATCTTTCCACTCAAAACATTAATCTCTTCAATCGCATGCACTTTTTTACTAGTGGAAGATCTTTCGGTATGCGATTGAGAATAATTAACCATGATTTGTTTTTCGAGTCCCTTTTGTAGTGTAGTGAGAATATGTCAAGTTTTAATTGCTATATTTGGTTGTTTGCAGTATGCCTTGTTTATTTTAGTTGTTCACAATGTGATGCTCTATATGTGCAATTATTTACTGTGTAGTACATTTCATCAATCTAGTTTTAAACATACCAATAGGAATGCATATATTTGCTTGCTGTTAAGCCTGTTATAGCTCGCATATGCCTCTTTTAAAGTTTTCTGATTGTTCAGTTGTTTGTAGTTAGCATATGTCTAGTTTCAAATTCTATCTTTGGTTGTTCATAGTATGCCTTGTTTATTCTAGTTATTCACAATGTGATGTTCTATATGTGCAAGTATGAACTGTGGAGTTCAATTTCATCAATACCAGTTTCAACAATACCACTATGAATGACAACATTTGGTTGCTGGATCTTGTAGTTAACACGCATTTACATTTTTATTTAACAATAACTAGTGTACTTAGACCGGCACAATACTAGTTTGAATGACTATGTTTGCTTGTTTTTAAATGTTAGGCCTGTTGCAGTTAACAGACCTTTCCACTTGTTTTGCTTTACTAGCGTGCTTAAACCTGCATACTAAAGCTATCTTTTGGAGATTATTTTGTCTGCCATGGATATATTTGCTTGATGTTTAGCCTGTTGTGCTTAACATGCCTCTCGATGTACCTACACAAGACAATTTTTGGAATGACTGTTGTTTTCCATCGAGGTTAGTTTCATCCCATGGCTTATATATACTCACTGTTCAGGATATCGGTAGCTTGTACCATATAGGGCGGGGGCTGATAAGGGACTAATCGGTGAATCAGACTTTTAACTGAATATATCTATAACCCGTTTATCGTTAGGTTAACTAGGTCCATATGTAATATACCTGAGGCTATATAGCAACATGCACTGTACTTAATGTCTAAATATGCAATCCTAGGCTACATAGCAAAAAGGAAGAGTGTTACCTTAATGTTCTGATGATGTCTAGATATACGTAGAAGAGGAGCAGCAGCAACAACAACAACACAGCCCTGTTTGGATACTCAACTTAGCTAGAGGTTATAGTTAGTTCCTAGCTCATGACTAACCCTGAACTAACTCCATCCAAAGAGGTGTTTGGATGACAGGGTTAGATTGACACTAAATGCACTAGGAGAACTAGCTCCAATTAGCAGCTCTTGGCTTGGATAGTTTTTTTTGGGTGGGTTAGATGCAACTAGCTCAAACTAGACCTCATGTTTGGATATACTTTAGGGCTATTTGAGCCCGAACTAGCTCAAACTAACTCTAACCCAAGACAACAACAGTTAATCAACCAATAATTTGTAAGAATGCAATAAACTCCTTCCAGCCCATACTATAAGATGTTAATTCATCTATGTGAGTATATTGGATGTTATAAGATATTATAAAAGAGTATTGTACTACATCATTGTGCAATTGCTATTTAGCTTCTAATATTAACTTGGTGCTTTTAGGTACATATGTCATTGGTAATGATCCGCGCTTCGACCCTTTCTGCGTATGGGGCAATGAGATATCGATGAACTAGGATCAAGTGAGGAAGCTGATAAAGATTGTTAGTAAAATGGGTCAAAATATGGCAATTAAACTATTTGTTT
Organism: Triticum aestivum; assembly: GCF_018294505.1. NCBI lineage: Eukaryota > Viridiplantae > Streptophyta > Magnoliopsida > Poales > Poaceae > Triticum > Triticum aestivum. Next base: position 284,703,197 of record NC_057799.1, on the reverse strand, counting down.
ACACTTTATCCAAGACAACAGTGAATTGCAGGAAGGTAAGTAAGAACTCTGCAGCCTTCTTTTTACTGCCCATAATGAGTTGTGTTAGATGACAATATCTGAATCTTTTTCCTTTGAAGTGGTTCCCGAAGCAGTTTACTCAAGATTACCTCTCAAACTGCATGATTGCACTACAAAAAATACACTTCCATGATGATACGTGTTTGTCACAGTAGGTCACATTTTATGTCATGCATGTACTTCCATGACGATTTTAGGACAGAATCAAGATAGTCATACCTGTGCTGTCGTAGAAGTGTTCCATGACATTACCAAAATTATCATCATGGAAGTGTCCACTTCCATGATGATAAATGCCGCGTCATGGAAGTGCTTTCGTCAAGGGTGACCGACACGTGGCATCCACCGTAACGGGTCGCTGTTAAGCTATCGAGTGCTGTTTTGGATCCGATAACCCGCTAACAGCCCGGACCAATGAGGATTTTGCACGTGTAAAATTCTCATTGGCCGAAGGAAACACGTGTTGGCTCACCGTTGGGACAGATGTCATCCATTCATTGGACAGGACGCGCCTATGGTACGTCGACACGTGGCACGGCCCAACAAAGGCCCATATAGGTTAAAAAGGCCGGCCCAATCAAAGGCCCGTAGTACTTACTCAGGTACTAGTGGGCCAACCCAATGACGGCCTGTTTAATAAAGGCCCATTTACGACCCGAAGCTAGATCTAGCCCGTTAATTGTTCGCCGAATATTTGGGCCCAATTACGGCCCAGTGACTTTCGGCCTGTTAGAGGCCCGATGTAGACATGGGCCCATTTCAGCCCAGTGTGTCTTTCGGCCTGGGAATGACCCGTGCTTCCCATGGGCCATATATGGTCCGACGCAACATCCGGCCCACTAACGGCCCGTGATAAAGGTGGCAACAGTTCAGCCCAACGTGACTTTGGGCTTGTTAAAGGCATGTCGTATAATTCGGCCTGTTGATGCCTGTACTAAGCTTTCGGCCTGTTAAAGGCCCATGATATCAGTGGGCCAACTAAGGCCCGAGATATGTTTCGGCCTGGTAACGACCCGTCATATAACTGGGCCAAAAAAGGCCCGGTGTACATTTCAGCTTGCTGAAGGCCCGTCGACGACTAGTGAAAATTGAGGCCCAACATGCATTTCGGCCTTCTAAAGGCCCATGGTTTCTTCAGGGCCATAATAGGCCAGCAGAATATTCAGCCTGTTAATGGCCCAACGTTACATGGGCCAAACTAAGTGCTGGGTCCACAAAAGGCCCAACTAAAATTTGGGCCGAATATAGGCCAGAGTAAGTTGTGGGCCTGGCGCAAAGTGTGAAGGCCCCAATGGCCATTCGGGCCCAAGAAAGATGCAGGCCGGTCCAATTGTGGCCCGCTAAAAACCAGGCCCGTTAGAGGCGAATGTTTCGGGCCGATCGACTACATCAGAATTTTTTTCAGATAGCTAATGATGGCAGTAACTAGTAGGAATTAAGAACAAACCTACTCTATACAATAAAGAAATTACGGCATGGTAACTTAGAATAAACCTACATTATACAATAAAGGATTTATGGTATATTACATCCACTGGGCATCGAAGTTCGCCACCAGTGATCATAAAGCGCAACGAAGAAGCAGATTACAAAAACTAGGCACCATTGCAGCGTAACAAAAAAATACTAAACCGAGACCAATTCCAAGACAGTTCAAGAAAGGTTAGCCTTGCGCGGGAACTGGTGCGCAAGCTGTTGAGCAAGGCTGTGAGACCGGCCTAGCATGTCGGTCATAGCTTCCAGGTGTAGTTGTTTAGCAATGAGGTTCTCATTAGTGTTCTCCGCAATATTTCTTAGAGATAGGACTTCAAGTCGAAGTTGAGTTGCAGAATGCCTTTCTGCTAGAACTTGGGACTGAAGAAGTCGAACTGATTCAAATAGCGAATTCTATGAGCTTGTCTGACTGCTAGTCTCAAGTAACTTGAACACTGCATCAAGACAAGACTTTGGGGTTGTCTCGCTATCTTCAAGATGTTTTGCCTTCTTTGTTGCAATATATGTTTGGTTTGTCTCACAACCTTCAACAGACTTGTGCATGCCATCAGGCATATCACCCTGAAACAAGCAGAGAGATGACAGGTTTTGCATGTGTATAAACAAAGATGATAACCATGCTGTCAATTCCATCCAATTTCAAATTAGAAAATAAAGAGTAAGTTCAAAATATCAATAGCATAATTTGGCATTGTTCATAATGCGGGGAGCTTCACCACACTACTGGATTACCATGTCAACATAACAAGCATAGATGAAGGGCAAAGACAATCCTTGTATCTATTTTGGTTAATGTGCATGGCATGTTGTTCATATCATCAGCTACATCAGTAAGATAAAACAGGAGATGACAAGGTGCAAATGTGGGCTGCTTCACCACACACTGAATTATAGATCCACAAAAACAAGCATCAATATAGCGGGTATTGAGTAATGTGAATGGTATGAATAAGGAATTTGGTTTTACAAGTAAAACTTGGAACTTACGATTCTTGCAAACACATATTTTGATAGAAACAACAAACTAAACAGCAGTAACGATAGGGAGTATGAGCAAATTAAATAGCAGTTGAGGATAAAGGCTTTAGAAGGACTAACTTACATTAACAGTTAACACCGGCTTTATAATGCCCTTCTCCATGTCAAGGGAGGGATAACTAAAGAATTTCGGCATAGAATCTTCTTCATAAGCATTGCCTGTACTCTACATTTTGTAGAGAGTAATTATAGATATGATAATACTGGAAGGGATAGAGGACAATGAAGATAAGATGCAGATTGATGCTACATAATCAACTGCCAATCCCTGGAAGTACAAGCATTACAGGACAAAATGTACTGACAAGAGCAATGGGCTACACTTCTGCACTGGCATTGTCTGTGTATTCAACTTTTTGGTAAGATTAAATATAGATCTGATATTTTTTAGTAAATGGTGGGCGAGGGAGATAAGATGCAGAATGCTACACAATGAACCAATCCCTCTTCCCATAATACAAGAGTGTTTTGGACACTGATGTACTGTACAAAACATTCTTATATTATGGGACGGAGGGAGTAGCTGTTAATGTAAGTACAGTGATAGACGATGTTCAGTCCTTACAAGAAGACTGCAGAGCTAAACCACTTCAAAAGCATTGGGTTGATTCTAAATTTATGTAAGAGTCCATACGGATCTTATAATGTCCACCAAATGGACGATAACGAGGCTAACATGTGCAGTGACGCTACATAATCAAACAGCTATGAAAGTAAGTATGGTCATACAGGGCAAGAGGTACTCACAAGAGCAATGCAGTGTGCGGTATAGTTGCGAGATTCTGTGTTCCCTTGAGAATGAGTGTTCTTCTGCAAAAAAATTCGTACAAGTGATGCGTTATGGCAAATGCAGAAATGTAGTTCAAATTGTGATGTGATATCATAGACATTACCTTACGCTGCAGATGAGACCAATGCGCAACAAGATTATTCCAGTCACTGTCTGATAAATGTAGCACCAGAGACTTTACAGAAATTTCGTTTAGAGGCTTGCCATCGAAGTGCGCTTGCCTCAGGTAGGAATGATACTTCATCAACGAGTGCTTGAAAAGCGCAACCAACCCTTGCTCGTCTTGACAATCCGGTTTGGTCCTCGCCTATTTAAAAGAATGAAATCTTGTGTCTTCTATCAGCAGAAACATATGCAGTAATTACCATGAATAACATTAGTACATTACTTACGCGTAAGTTGCGGAGGAAAACTAGAAATTGTTCTGTGTCTGCGGTATAATCTTTTGAAGGAAATATGCCCTAGAGGCAATAATAAAGTTATTATTTATTTCCTTATTTCATGATAAATGTTTATTATTCATGCTAGAATTGTATTAACCGGAAACTTGATACATGTGTGAATATATAGACAAAACAATGTGTCCCTAGTATGCCTCTACTTGACTAGCTTATTGGACTAGGGGGCCGGCCCCCCTTTCCTCCTTTTCCTCCCTCTCCTTCCTTCTCCTTCTCCTCATTCCTTTCCTCCTCCTAGTAGGAGTAGGAAAGGGGAGTCCTACTCCTACTAGGAGGAGGACTCCTCCTGGCGCGCCCTACAGGGGCCGGCCAGCCTCCCCCCTTGCTCCTTTATATACGGGGGCAGGGGGCACCCTAGAACACAGAAGTTGATCTGTTGATCTATTCCAGCCGTGTGCGGTGCCCCCCTCCACCATATTCCACATTGATCATATCGTAGCGGTGCTTAAGTGAAGCCCTGCGTCTGTAGCATCATCATCACTGTCACCACGCCGTCGTGCTAACAGAACTCTCCCGTGAAGCTCTGCTGAATCGGAGTTCGTGGGACGTCATCGAGCTGAACGTGTGCTGAACTCGGAGGTGTCGTGCGTTCGGTACTTGGATCGGTCGGATCATGAAGACGTACGACTACATCAACCGCGTTGTGCTAACGGTTCCGCTTTCGGTCTATGAGGGTACGTGGACGACACTCTCCCCTCTCATTGCTATGCATCACCATGATCCTATGTGTGCGTAGGAATTTTTTTGAAATTACTATGTTCCCCAACATCTTTCCATGAAGGAAAGATGTGCACAAAGTTCCTGACAACAATATAAGCTTCGTCTTCTAAACTGGGAAGAAATGGAACAGGGGTCCTATTTGCTGCAATTGGGGCTCTCTTTGGTTCGAAAAGGGATTTGGCAACTGGATTTGGTGTACTCTTTGCTGGAATGGGGGTTTTGCGTCGTAGAGCTGGTGCTATGTCAACTGGCATCATCATACTGTTTGCTGCAGTTGGGGTCTACTGAGTTGGGGCATCAGAAATGACCAGTGTAGTAGGGCTAGAGTCTGCTAGAGTTTTGGTTTTTTGTGGGTTAGGTGATATTGCAACTACACCTAATGGGCTATTTGATTTATCAGGTGTCACTACCTTTTCCAAATACTTTGCTCGTGCTCCTCTGCGATCAGCAATCGCCCAGTTCCTTTTGAACGTCAGATACACAAGAACATCATTTGAATTGATAAATATGGTATGATGACAGATGTAATATGTACTGAAAATGGATAGGCAGGGCGTATTCACATACACGATGTGTAAACTAAGCTAATGGCAGTGCAACAAAGTAGAAGCAATGCAAAGCATCAGTTGCAAGATATGTGCGACCAATATAACCTTGGAAAGTTAGAGCAAGCACCTTGATGGGTGAATAAGATAGGGCATCTGCCTCGAACTCCTCCACTAGGGAGCTACATTGACTTAGGTCTCCCTCTAGCTCAGAATCACTGTTAGGATCATATTCTAAGCATGAATCTATAGGTGGAGAGCGTTTGCAATGCATTGCATCCAAACTTGATTTCAGTCCCTTAATGCCAAGTTTGACAACCATGGCATTGTTCTGCTTTATTCTTTTGATGCGCGCAAGCTCATAATCTTTAGGATGCTGTTCAGAATCTGAGATTCATGAAAACATAAAAAGTAGTCAGATTATCTATGGAATGCATTGCCGATTCAACTCGAAGAGTGTCTCCCTATAAACCCCTGCATATGCAAGTTCACCCCCCCCCCAACCGTGCTGACCATACCACATAGAAATGCAAGCCTCTTATGTCTCTATAACAGGCAGACACACTTTCAAAACTGAAGTATGAACATTAGAATCATATCAAATTCGTATTTGAACAAATAAACTAAGGAATTATGAGTGGCATAATGTTTAGCTTCAAGGGTGGAGTGCTGGTAGTGTGACATAACGCAAGTAGGTAGATTGTATTCCATGTAAAAGATTGTAGTCTATGTAAAAGCTGGAAATGACACTTTCTTTCTATACAATGCAGTGTTCGTTGCCCACACATGATGGAAGAGATCACACAGAGAAATACTATTCACTCATGTCTACGGTTCCAATAATTTGAAACAGGGTGGCCCACCCTAAAAGAATATTGAGAAAAGATGGAAATAACACTTTCTTTTTATACAATGCAGTGTTCGTTGCCCACACATGATGGAAGAGATCACAGAGAGAAATACTATTCACTCATGTCTACGGTTCCAATATTTTGAAATAGGGTGGTCCACCCTAAAAGAATATTGACAACAAATATGACAAGGAAAGCATAGATGTGGTGAATCAATCATTTCTTGTGAGCTTACTAGGACAAGTATGCAGAATTGTAACTGCAGTAAGAGACCGTCCAAAATTTGAATCAAGAAGTTTTTCTAGCACTTATTGTTTGCAACTAATCGACGTGAATAATTGGATATCATATCGAATGAGTAAGAAAGACAAGTAAAATTGTCAACAAACCTGGCATGCAGTAGTAATCTAGGTCAATGTCACTACGACCAACAATCCAAAATGACTAGTGTCTGTTCCTAGGGCCGGAATTTTGATACCCTGTGAACTTTACAGGTACTACAGATTACTGAAATACATCTAAACCATTAAGTGTAGGTAGCACTCAGCACACAACAAACCCTAATGACAGTCCTGCCTAATGAGTAATGAATCAATTAGAAAATGGGTGATGAGGAGTGGCTGCTGAGTGTTGAGGACGTATCTCAGGATAAATCGGGTTGGCTTAGTGGGCGCTGCACGCCTGAGCCCTGAACGGACTAGGAAGGTAGGCACGGCGGCGCGCCCGGGCAGCGGTGACGCTGTTGGGCGAGCGGCTCCTGACCTCCTGTTAGTCCGGCGTCTCCTCCTAGAGTCATGCCGTCCGGGGACGGCAAGTCGCCGGCGAGGCAGGCGGCTTGGGGCGAGTAGAGATCGGAAGCACGCAACAGAACAGAGGGGAATCGGGGCCTGGGTTGACCCAAAATCCCAAGGTGGGCCGCGGCCCATCGTGGGCATCCTGTAGAGACACACACCCGAACGGCGAACATGCATTTTCGAAACTAAATTAGGAACATTTAGCTGACCAATTAAGCGACTCTGTTTTAATAATATCAGATTCGTATTTGAACAACTAAGCTTGTTTAGCTTGATGGGTGGAGCAGTGTTATTATGACACGAAGCACGTATGCTGATTGTATAGTGATCATAAAAGGGGAAACCCTAGCATTTTTTTGAACAAAAGAGGATTTCCCCTCTGATTTCTATTAAAGAAACCACCACGGAACCAACATGATCAATTAAACCCTAAGCATGATCAATTAAACCCTATTACTACTGTGCCGTGGCAGATTTAAAGCTGCAAACCAGAGAAATGCTATTTAGTATCCATTGTTTGCTTCGAACTAAGAACTAAATTCTAAGAGCTGAAAAGAAAGTACAGTAACCAATTTACGATCTATTTTCTGGTTGAGATCAAAAAGTTGAGGAGCTATGAAGTACCACCTCTCTTGCGGCATCGTGTAGGCATCGGGGGTGCGATGGCTGTCGGTGGCATTGAAGCACATCTGCGACGGTAGACGGGTGCATCAGGGGATAAGTCCCATTACGGTGGAAGAGAAGTTCGTGTGAGCGGCCCCGACAAAGAGGACGACGGCGCCAATGAAGCGAGAGGACGCGATGCAAGGCTCTTGGTCCGTTGCCGTGGATGAGAAACGTCCATCTCTAGCAGTGGACGACGCGTTCTTGGTAGGCGCTCCAGCATGGTGGAGGACAGTGGCGATGAATGAGGCGGAGGAAGGTGGCGATGGATGGGGTGGCGGACGGAGGAGGCTGGTGTGGGGATGGTGTTCTAGCCCGGACAGTGTATGAATGGGAAAATGGAGGGAGAGGTACAGGGAACCATGTTTTTGGGACGCGCCTGTCTGAAATATTGGAAAGTTACGAACTTATCCCCCGTTTAAAATTTGGACGTCTCGTCGGTTGGGGATAGGACGGTAATCTCGCATCTTGCCAATATTTGCCCAGAGCGATTTCGGGCGAGGAGAGGGTGTTTTGGCGCCCGTGGTGTATGAACGGGGCTGACAGGTAGTGCAGTTGTGTCACGTCTAAGTGAAGTTACAAACCTGCCCATATTGAAAATATTTGCCTACATCGATTTCGGCCAAGTCGAGTTTGTTTTGCCGCCCATCGTGTATGAATGGGGAAATGGAGGGAGAAATAGAGGCCTTTCGGATGACTTGAATCAAATGTGTTTTGCCGCCCATGTTTGGCGCCCACCGTGTCGGAATGGGCTCAGAGGCGGTCGTGTCACGTCGAATTGAAGTTACTAACCTACCCCTATTGAGAGAAGTGGAAATTGGGCCGATGGATTTTCCGTGTAAGGGGTAGACAGTAATTTCCATCTCCCAAACACTTGGCTACGGGCAGCCGACGTGGGAATGGACATTTTGCCGCTTCTTTTGAATTTTGGGACAATAAGCATCCACGTTTACCCTGGCAACTAAATTCAAATCCATTTTGTATTCCTATACGAATCTTTATAAATCATTCTATGTGTTTTTATATATCTTCAAAAGCACGACAAAGATGTATTCCACTGTCATATATGAATATGATTTACAAATGCCGATACTCGAATTCAGAAGCTAGAATCCAGTTTGAGGTGAATTCGAATATTTGGAACACTTTATGTCCAACTCACTTAGATATGTACACGCAGCACCCCATTTAGATATGTACACAAGTGATGTATCAAGATTCAAATACGAGTCAATCAACCAAGAATGTATAAAACTGACAGACATATAAACACTTATAGATATGGATCGATAATATCAACTAACATACATAAGCCAGGCCGCTGTATTTTTTTGGCTAGAAGAGCATCCTTTTTTTGGTGAATCTAGTACAGCAACTTGGCCCTTTCCGATGTGTGCCACTTATGGTCCATCTATACTACTAATATTGTTGAATGCACATTCAGCCTGATTGGCATATTTGTAGGTCTGGTACAACAATCAAAATGAAATGTCTCCGAGTCTTATCAATTAATACAGACTTGTGCTCAAATAAAATTACAAACAAAAAACAAAAAACAATTATTACATGATCTCTAAAACAAATGGTTTGATCGATTACATGAACAAACAACACAAAGGTTATTCAACGATGGAAAGAACATTTCACCTATGATTTACCAAGTGGGAATTTAATTTCCTTTTTTCCTTCAGGACCTTAACAATACGGTCAGTCTCAGCTTGCTTCGCTTTGAAATCCATCAAATATTTAATGGTGGTCTTGAGTACTGCTTGTGATTGTGCTTTTTGCTTCCTCAACATGTCAAATTCATCTCTAAGTGCAGAAGCAGAATCTCTTTCTACCACTAGTTTAGCCTCTAGAGCATCAGCAGTTGGCAATTCATGATGCACGATTGGGCCGGTGCCACTGTTGTGGGATGATACAACGTCCATGGGGACCTTGCTGTTTGATCTTGGGCTAACCTGTTTTGAGATTAAAGTTCCGATTGGATTCCGAAAAGTTGAAGTTAGCAAAACATCTCAACTGGGAGTTATAACAACAAGATAGTTAAATAAAAAAGGAATTTAAGAGTTTCAATTGGATGCTGAAAAGTAGTTGTTAACATCATTGTAACCGGTTGTTGCAGCAACAAAGTAGTTAAACAAACAAGTTTTGCAAAAGGTACCTGTTGTGGCATTGGACTTTCTCTTGGATCCTGAAATGTTGAGTAGCCAGTAACGTGATTAGAGCAACCGGTTGCAGCAGCAAAGCAGTTAAACAAACAAGTTTTGCAAAAGGAACCTGTTGTGGCATTGGAGTTTCTCTTGGATCCTGAAAAGTTGAGTAGTCAGTAACTTGATTAGAGCAACAAGTTGCAGTAGCAAACCTGTTAAACAAATATATTTTTGAAAATGTACCTGCTGTGCAATTGGACTTCCAATTGGATCCTGAAAACTTGAAGTTGGTAAGATGATTACAACAACAAGTTACTGCAGCAAACCAGGTAAACAAGGAAGTTTCTGAAAACATACCTGTTGTGCCAACGGAGTTTCAGTTTGATCTTGCAAACTTGGATATTACAATCAATAAATAAAGTTTTGCAAGAGCCATAAGAAACTAACATCAAACTAGTAAAACTAACCAGTTTTGGCAACATATTTAATTACACATGAACTAGTAAAACTAACAAGTTCTTGGCAACGTATTAAAGTAGCAAGTCGGTACCGTTTACCAGCAACACACACATCGGTAAATTTCTTTGATGTAAGTAAAATGATCCCAACACATATATATAAGTTAAAAAGACGGTGTCCCTCATATAAACCTGACAGTTGTCTATCTATTAACATGCAAACATTACCAGTGCAACAAGTGATAACAGCAAACCATTTAAACAAACAGGGTATCAGAATGTAAATTACACGTGAATTTTGCTGCACCCTAGAAGTACATATGACCAGCTATCTACGTGCTTAAGTAGCTACTTAAGTTCAAGAAAACATGAAATTCTTAACAGTAAGTATCAAACACATAGATAGGCGCAGTCTATAATAGGATTAATAGACTATGGCATTATGTAATCAGTAGCAAACTAAATTAATTAAGCGAAGCAACGTAATTGAACAATTTTGCACTAAATGGCTAACTAAAATTCCAAGAAGCAGGTAGAACTTATGCTAGCTCTTTGTACATGCACACTGCAACTTGTTTTTCGCTTAGAAGGTTCTACGAAGGAGTCCATGGCATCAATTGCTTGGATATGCAGTCCCAATACTTCTTTCTTCCCACACTGCATTGGTAAGTCGAATGGTTAATCTGGTAAGATGGTGCGTCCTTGATATGTTACATGAGGACGTGTAGTCAGACTAGTTGTAGCCACACACATCACACTGGCTTTTACTGTATATTTCATGCGATTACATTTGGCATATCGAGATCTAAGCAATCTACAATAGGATGAAAACACTGGCATCCTTCACATTATTGGCGAACTCAGTTCATAGAAACAAGCGATTCAACCATTCTGTGGTAAATCAAAAGTGCCACTGAAATATTTTTTACTACCCCAATCATACACGCAAAAAGGGGCGACGCCACCATAGGGGCTGGTATGGGCGGCCGCCTCGGGTGACTGGAAAGTGTGTACCTAGTTTGAGTCGTCCAGGTTGGCCCAGGCTAGTTTTGTTCGACCCAACGCACGAGCAGGCAATGTAAAAAATGAAGAAAAATGTTTCAATTTGGATGGGCCAATAACGTAAGTGCAAGGAAGGCCCTATAGCAGGCTCGCGGCCCAAACGAGCGCCTCCCATATCGATCGGCAGCAGGAAAAATCCCAATTCGTTCGCTCCAGCCTCTAGTCTGGTTCGCTCCTAACCTAGCCGCCGCTGGACAGACCGACACAACACTTCCTCGCGCCCTCGTTGGAGGGCGGTCGCCGGGCTTCAAGCGAATGGAAGGACAAGAAGATGAAGATCCAACCCTGGGTGTAGCATGCGTGGGAGGCAGCGGTGGCAGCACGGGCATGGCATCGAGCTTGCGCAAACGGATAGTCGTTGCTTGCAAGAGCAGCATGCGCAACGAGCAGGTACATCACATGCCTGATTATATCTAATTCAACTGTTCAATTTCTGGCCAATAGTTAAACCTGGCGGTGTTGTAAAACTGCTTGTATGTAGGGAATCTATGAGAAAATGAAACCAATTTCTGCTTACTTTATAACTCCCCCAATCAATACTGAACTGACTGAATCTGATGTATCTAATCAATTTTCCAGTGCAAACATACAAGCTCATATTGTTCTTGAGCCTGAAGTGTCTAATGAACAAACTGCTAATGAAGGATTTGATGCAAACATTTTACATGCTCCAGGTGATGAACATATAGTGTCTAATGAGGGATCTAACGCAAGCATTTTGCAAGCTCCGATTGAAGGATGTAGTGTCTAATAATGATCTGCTATGTTGAGAGAGACATAGAGATTTGTAGGCATTGATGACAAGCAAATTATAGTACATTTTCATGGCTTGAGGAAACGTCAAGGCCATCTACCAGAAAGTCCCTGTATCATGACAACGTAGCATAAATACTTTTCTAATCTGTTGTTTGAAACTATTGGCATACTTGTGCAGGATAGAAATATTGATATGCAGTTTGCGCACTAGTTATAGGTGCAATTTCACTTTGATATTTTCAGCCAGAGAACGAATAATTCAAGCAGGTACAGACCATGTTAGTAGTCCTTGTACACCATGCTGCATTTTGTGTTTTTTGGTGCTTACATCATTTAGTGTTTATAATCTGAACTACTTTGGATCATTAGCTGGTTTTCAAAGTGCATGTAGCTTCACATTTCTCAAGTTATGTTGATTTTCGGAGTGCAAGTGCCTTCGTATTTTTTAAGTTAAATGTTCGCCCTGGTACCTTGAATTCGTGGATCCGCCACTGCACACAAATCATACACGCAGGCCAGTACAAATTAAATGAAATGCAGGGACATACGCTAGCTCGTTGTACAGGCTCACTGCAGCTCTGCTTGCGTTTGGGATGTTCCATGTACAAGTCCATGTTACCACTTTCTTGGATGTGCAGGCCTTGTGCTCCTTGCATCCCGCTCTGCTTTTTTGACACGACCAATGGTTGATCGAATAAGAGGAATTGACCTTGCTATTGTAGCGGAGGACAGATACGTACAGGGTTATACGGGTGTGCAGGATGTGTACCAGATCCCGTAGCGCCATCATGCTTCGCAAAAAAATGGTTTTGCTTGTTTCAGATGATATCTCCAGAAGAAATAAGAGTTAAAGTCAGAGTTGCATAGGCGTGTAAGCTAAGAGAGCAGTGAAATGATATCCAAACATCGTCGGAACAGTGCACAAGGGAGTGATGTGTGGATACCTAGTTCGGGCCGGCGTTTGGGCATGCTCGCCTAGCTAGAGTGCGGGTCACTTCAGAGCCGTTGAGGGTGATGCGCTGGCTGGCCACGCACGGATGCAGATCTTGAGTGGCAGAGGAGCGCTATGATGCGGTGGACGAGACCATTGGTGAAGCCCCAACGGCCCCGGGGGCGGAGGTGTGATGATGTCCTCGGTGAAGTAGCCCCGGTGAGGTGGGAGACGGCGTCGGTGAAGCGCACCTGATGCGGTGGAAGTCGGTGTCTGTGAGGCACGTCGGTTGCGGCGGCCGACGTTGTCGATGGACCACCCGGTGCGGTGGACGAGGGCGTAGATGAGGTAGCTCCGGTGCGGGGGTGAAGCACGACCGTCGTCTTCGTCATCGTCATCCGGCACAGAGGTGGGGAAAGAGGCGAGAAGAGGGGCAATTCAAACTTTGCTTGGGTTGGTGGCGAGTTAGGGATTTGAGCAATCTGGGCACGGAAGGGGACGGTGGAGAAGGGAGATTTTGCTTGGGGCCGCCAGATATTTCAATCCGAAACGTGGAAGCGCGAACTTATTTTTTCGTTGTTTCTTTGTGGGGGGGAGGGAGGAAGGGGGTGGGTGGCTAGGTGCTAAGCGTCCGTATGACACACGTGGCCACCACGACACGACCCTGGTCTGCCTGGTGTACATTTGAGAATGCAAACGAATCTTGTTTCATTTGCAAACGAATCTGTATGTATTACCATGCACGTGTTTTCCTTGCAAATAATTAGCCATTTGAAACAAGGTACTATAAATGAATTAATGAGGAGTTATTAAAAAAATCGAAACGGTATCCACGCTAACGTGGTTTAGAGTTTGTGTCACATAATTAGTTATTTGAATTAGAGTGCGTGTCACATAGCGATCTCCAATTCTAATGTGGATTTCGCATTTCACGGTATCCACGCTACTTTTTTAATACAAATTCATATGTATATGTTGAACACCATGGTAGTGAGAAAACTTTGGATGGATTCAAACATATGACCTAATAAATAGCAAAACAATCGAGTCAATGTCAACTTTTCCAAACCTAGTATGGCACGAATGAAAAATAATTACCCATATGCATGGTCCTCAGTTCAAATCTTACAATGGACACCGAATTGAAACATCAATATTAAGTCTCGTACTATCTACATTCAAATGTTGTTTTTAGCCCCACCCCCCCCCTTGGCACACACGCTACATACTTCCTGTATCGGTCAATCTTCCTCTCCTAACCACCTTAGGAAGCTATCGGTTTCTGACACACATTCATTCTTTTTCTCCATGTTTCGATCTCTAACTCTCTCAACTACACAACCCCCTTTTTACACTCTGTTACCAAATGTATTTACCTCACACACCCGCCATTGTACCCCATGTCGTGCTCTCTCTCTCTCTCTCCCTCCCTCCCACCCTCTCTCGCTAGATACATGCATTGCCTATCTAGCCCCCCAACCTCTCGTGCGCACGCACGCACATTGTCTATCTAGGTCACTCCCTCGAGACTGCCTGACTCTTTCTTCCGCACGGCAGGCCACACTCGCTCAATCTCACTCTCTTTATCTGAGTCTCAATTAACCTTGTTTTCTTTCACACACAAATGATATATCTACCTGTTCGGGCCTCGATCGACACACTCTATACTCTCTCACGCAGATTGTCTATCTAGGTCAGTCCATCCAAGCCGCCCCCGCTCTTTCGACCTCATGGTGGGCCATGCTCGCTCAATCTCTCTCTCTCTGTATGTCTCGATTGACCTCGTTCTTTCTCGGACACAAACGATATATCTCCATGTTTGAGCCCAATTCTACATATTCATATTGTATACTCTCTCACGCACATTGTCTCTCTAGGTCATTCTCTCCAACCTGTCTCACTCTTTCGATCGCACGATGACCCACACTCGCTCAATCTCTATCCCTTTATATATGTAATCGATTGACCTTGCTTCCTCCCACGCACAAAATATATCTATATGTCTGTGACTGGATCATCTCCCAAGCTCTATCTTACAGCCCTCACCCTTCCCAAAAGCTCAATCGGACAATATCTCTCCAGAGCAAATATATCTTTTCAATGAATGTCGGACCACACTCACTTTGTCTCTCTATCTATATGTCTCTCGATTGACCTCGCTTTCTCATGCCGTATCTTCCACACATTGAAGCTACCTCTCCATCCCTCGCAAAGCCGGAGCTATTTACATTGCAAGGGGGACTCCAACCTTGGATTAATTTGTGTAGGCATTTATTCAGGTGGGTTTAGATTATATTTTCGTAGCATTCGGCCCACAACTACTACAAACACTGTTGCAACCCCCGCACCTCCCCCAATTGATTTCCCTCTGG
Source organism: Triticum aestivum (assembly GCF_018294505.1). Classification (NCBI taxonomy): domain Eukaryota; kingdom Viridiplantae; phylum Streptophyta; class Magnoliopsida; order Poales; family Poaceae; genus Triticum; species Triticum aestivum. The sequence goes on along the minus strand of NC_057799.1, from coordinate 284,688,052 downwards.
CTCGGTCATCGCTCTCTCGCACGTCCTTTCTCGCCTTCAACGTCGCACCATGGTATTATTGCAAAAAACTCTGTTGTTCTCTTTAATTATTACAAATAAGCTACAAAACTACACACCAATAGTCCACCTGGAATGGAACAAATGTCGACCCATAAATTAAAGTGCTACAACCTACACACCAAGGGGCCTACTTGTCATGAAACAAAGTTGGACCCATTTACAAATTAAAAAATAAAGGACGAGGATCGAACATGCGACCAGGGCCTTCAAGCCGCACGTCAATAGGCAACATACATAGAATAACAATGTTTGTTGTACCCCCCTTTGTTCATATAATGTTTTTATATTACCACAGCCTATTTAATGGATAGCATGTAATATTATTTTTAGTACATTAGTGGGCCCGGCTCGTTAGCACGTACTATTCACCTTCACTTAATGGTGGGTTCCATGTGTGCTCTCTGTCTCCTCCCCTTCTGCGTTTAGATGCACGGGCAAACACGAAGAACTCGCGGGCGATGTTGCCGTTGACCATATCTGGATGCGTTCACAAGTTACGGCACCAGTTTCACGTACTAGTTGTACTAGTTGATGTGTACGTGCAATGCACGTTAATTTGGAAGTATATTAAGTGCATGCGGATATTAAGTAGGATATTATTTGCGTGTTATTATGTGATTAGCACTATTTTTGGCATGAAATTAACTGCACGCTAAACGTGTTGAGCGTCGACATTGAAGCAGTCTAGGTCGTTGGATGAGAAGGAATACATGTGGCTTGATGACGTTTTGTATTTAATTTGATACGGCTCTAGCAAAACATTCAATCGATCAAACCATAGATTTCACTCAGTCTGACTCCGACTTTACATTCATATGACGATCGATCTAAAATAAACGGAAATGATAAACGTTTGGATTTTAAGCATGGCAATCCGGACGTTTTTCATTGCAAATTTAGATTACACGGCGTGGGCATCTTGCGGTGGGAAGCGGAGCCGCTGCCATGCTCTGTGTGTCGTCGGGCCACTAACCGACTGCGACGGCAACGGCGACGGCGGCGTCTTGTGGGTGAGGTGGATCCCCCTAACTCTTATCGGTTCTTTGCCGCTTATTTCATCTGCGGGCTGTGTCCTCTTTTTTCTGAGTTCGTTGAGGCGATCATAAATTTCTACGGGTTCCACCTCCTCGATTTTACGCCAAATGCAATGGCGACCATGGCCATCTTCGCGCATTTGTGCGAGAATTTTGTCGGGGTGAAGCCCAATGTGGATCTATTCCGTCATTACTTTGTCCCACGGGTGGAGACCAAGGTGATTCACTCTGGAATGATCAACTGGGTACCCCGGTCAAAGAAGAATTACCTCCCGGGGCATTTACGCGAGAGGTGGGAGGAATGGAGAGGGGATTGGTGCTGGATTCAGGATAAGGAAGCCCCCGAATTTTGCGAAGCGCGGCTAGAGTGCGTCAAGCGCGGCAAGGATTGGAGCGCTAATGGGCTTTCTGAGGACAGGTTGCGCCCGACAATCAATAGGATCATCCGGCTGGTGGCCGCCGGGCTAACCGTCGAGCATGTGGGGGCAGACTTCCTTCTCCGCCGCATCTCACCGCTGCAGGACAGGGACAGGCCTGCGTGGCAATACGGCGGTGCTACTGATAGGATGAGGCTATTGCCGGGCCTGGCCAACCATTTGTCAATTTATGGCCATGGTTGGTTGTGCGACCAACTATTTGGTCATTTCGAGATGTTCAAGCTCCCTGCAACCGTCGTCCCCATGAATGTCAATTCTTCCCGGGACCAGATACTGAAGTGGATGCCAGACTGCAACGCTGAGGGAGTGTCGAGCACATGGCAGCTCCCTTCCCTTCATGAGGAGCCCCAATGGTCAAGTAGTTTGGTGGAAAAGGCCACCAGGGCTGAAGGCGAAATGAATAAACGCACCTCTGCTGCGGAGATAGCGTATATTCTGAAGAGAGTCACGGAGGACAAAGCTGCCCGCCGTGTAGAAATGGAGAAGGCCGCAAAGGCCGGGAATGGCAAAGGAAAGGCCGGGGACAGGAGCTCTTCCCAGGGTGGTAGTGAGGCACAAGCCACAGAAGATACTGGCAGGGAAGAGCTTCTCGGGGATAACTTTGACGGGCTAGATGCCCTGGCCAAGGTGGCTACGGAGCTCCAGGAGGGAGAGGAGGAGGAGAGGGAGGAGGGCGCAACAGCGGCCCCCGTAGAGGAGGAATTGCTAGCGGCAGGGCCGCAAGCCCCCACACCGGATCACACCAGCATATCCACAGGTGCGTCGCTGCTCGATGAGCGGCGGCCTCCAAACTGGCTCCGTCCACCAACAAGGTGAAGAAGACCTCGACCTAGACCTCCAAGGCAGAGGGGGTGTGTCGCCAATCCCCTCGTCTTGCTCAGGCCAGGCATCTTCTGCCAAACGGCAGGTGTCTTCGGAGGAGGAGTCTAGCTCTCGTTCTGGCTCGAGTTCTTCACAGAGCTCGCCTTCCTCAGAGCTCCTGGTATCACGACAGGCACCGAAGCTTTTGAGAAGTTCCACCCTCTCGTCTCTGAAGAGAGGACGGGAGTCCCCTCCTCCCATGGAGTTCAATTTGAACTCCATGCTTATGGCGGAAGAGTAAGGGAGATTTCTCTTTATGGTGGATATCCTCCTAAGTAGATTTAAATGCTTTTTGTCGACTGATCTGTTGTCCTTGTTGTTGCTTGCAGGGAAAAGGAGGAGGAGACCCTTGTCCACCACTCCCGGAAAAGGCTCCGGCGCCTCGGGTCACTGAAGGGTGCGGAGGGCTCGGCTTCGGAGGGGAGGGATGCAGAGGATCATGTGCCGAACCCCCAGCTTAGCCCCCAGCCTGGGATCGGAGATTTGATCCCGCCCGCCGGAGATGATGGAGGCAGCTTCTCCGCCCCTTCCCATGGAGGATAAGGCGATGCGACACAGAGCGAGCCGCGCCTTCAAGAGCACGGCTCCCCTGTCGTCCAATCCAAAGATGTGGCTATGGAATCCTCAGCGGTAGAGATAGTGCGGAGGGCGGCTGAGTCTGCCCTGGCAGAGGAAGAAGTTCGCGACCCGGCAATGACTGTTGTAGGGGAAGCAGAGAACCCTACCCGGCAGACCTCTCCGGGTACGTAACTTGAATCTTCTTTTCTCTTTCATACTCTGGCTGCATCTGCCGTCTTCTTCTCCCCTATTTTTTTCAAGGTTTTCATCCTTCTGTTTGCTTACTGGCCCCTCTCATCTGCAGACCCCCAAGCCGAGGAATCAGATTTGTTGGAGGTGGTGGCGGATATTGGGAGGTCCACCGCAGATGAAGCCGTGAGGGTCGCGGCTGCCGAGGGGCAAGATCTTGTTGCCAGGGGAACACAGGGTTCCCTGGCAGTGGTAGAGCATTCTCTAGAGAGCACCCCAGTTGAAGGAGTGGTTATCGAGGCGAAGATTCCTCTTCAAACCATGGGCCAACTTCCTTCTCCCGGGGGCGCTGTTGGTGCCCTGCTGTCCTCCTTGAACACGCGGGATGTGGTGTCGCAATTGCCTGCTATCGGAGCCCCCGGTCCGTCCCTGTCAGACGCAGAGCTTGACGAAGAGTTGCAGCGTCTTCTGGCGCCACTGCATCTAGGAGGCGAGGAGGCCGATTATTGTGTGGCCGTCACCATGGACTTATCCTTTATGGAATCCATGGCGGCGGGAGTGAAGGAAATGCAGGCCCGGCAATGCCAGAAGTGGAGGAGCTCTAGGCACGGCGCGAATCCACCGACAAAGTGGACCAGAGGCTGAAGGGGAAGTGTCTGGAGCTGCGCGAATGGCACGACAATAAGTTCAAGGTGCGTAGGAGGCAGCAAGAGACTCTACAGGTGATGAGGGAGGATGCCATGGCTTGGGAGAGGCGTCTGGCGGATCACAAAGCATCTTTGGATGCCAGGGAGCATGGGATCTCCCTTCGGGAGGAGAATATTGAAGCCACCCTCCGTGCCAAGGACGACAGTTTGGAGACCTTGGTGCAGCAGCGCACCAAAGAATTGAAGGATGAACACGGGGCTGCTCTGGACACCCTCTCTACTAATCATGCCACCCAACTGAAGAAGCTTGTTGATGGTCTGGATGTCGCATCCTCTGCAAAGGCTGAGCTCGAGCGGCAGGTGGCCAAACTGAATGAAGACCTTGCCGGGAGTGCCAAGGAGGTGGAGGAACTCAAAGAAGAGGCACGGAAAGCAGAGCTCCATTTGGCTGATGTGCAATCGCAGCTCTCCTCCAAGACCCAATGCCTTGAAGCCGCCAACAGCAATATTTTGGATATGACGGCAACAATTGGCTCATTGGAGCAGTCGGCAGAGTCCCTTGAGTCCCGGCAGCAGCTACTATCTAAAGAGTTGGAGAACACCAGGCGCCTCCGGCAAGATGCAGAAGACAAGTTGAAGAATCGGGTCAACATGAGCAACATATGGATCAAGAGCCTGGTTGATATTGTCGAACGCCTGGGCGCCCAAGCTGCGGCAATGGGTATGGACGGCCCAGTCTACTCAGCCAGCGAGCAGGAGGTCCCGAGTGCCAAGCTGGGGATTTTCTTCAATGAGTTGATCGACAAGCTGAAGGTGCATGAAGAAGGGAGGAGCAAGCACTTCGCGACTGAATCATGGTCTTGAGCAACATCGCCTGCCGCCACCCCAAGCTCGATCTTGATGACGGCTTCAGGAAGCCACCAGTGGGTGCCGACGTTGCCACCGCCGAGCACAAGGCCGCTCCCCGTGCCGACAAGGTTCTCCGTGTCTAAGTTATTCCTTCTGGTCCTGTAATGAAACATGACATATATTTTGTGGTTAGTTTCTATATCTCTAGTGTTTCTGCGAAATTGATATTCCTAGCTGGATCTATAAATGCGTGTTTATCCCATTGAACTCTATAAGTTTGTGTTCGTACGATCAATTCCTATGTATGCTCTGGATGCCTGCCGATATCATATTTCCGCGATAGTCGTAAGGGTCCGGCCCTTAACAGTCATCTTGGCGTGGATGCGTCACGACAGGTTTTTCCTAGGTAGCTCTCGATGCAGCCTCTCATCCCGCGAGCATGGCTCTGGACAGGACAATGGTGCGATCAAATAAACTAGCCGAGGTTACATTCACATGAGGGCTTTCACGATATGAACACTCACTAGAGCCAAGGGATAAACGACAGCAAAAATCTGAAACGCATCAACAAGAAGTGATAGCTTGGACTTAGCTTTTGTTTCGAGCTTCTTTTCCGCCTGCCGGGTCGCGCGCGTTTGACGCGTCGGCGGCACCCGGAGGTGTAGAGGGCAATCTGGTGGCTTCTTCGGTCCTGACAAGGGCCGGCAAGCATTTCTTGTGTCTGGCGGTCATAGGGGCACTGCGGTGAGCTTCCTTGGTCCTCTTCTCTTTTGCTTCCCTCCCCTTGAGTCAGTACAACGGCTGCCATCGCACGAAGCGTGCCAAGGTGGGCAACCTCACCGAAGAGTGCTTGCCAGGGAATTAATCGACGGACTCATACCAACATTTTTCTCAGGATTTCCCATGGCAGGGGAAATACTAGACCGAGCGTCGCGTGGTAACCGTCGACGTCGACGATGCTGAGGCTAAAGCAGTTCGACTGCTGACGAGGTGGAGGGATAGGAGGGAGGGAGCTCGTTCCCGCATGCCCTGTGCCCCTTTTCCTCCGAATGATGCTCAGATGGTGATAACGCCATGCGAGCTACCGGAGTTAATCTATCGCTACCGGTGGTGGCCTTGGTCGTAACTGTCGCCATGGCGAATCCTGGAGAGCGACAACGCGGCGCACGAGTGGATCTTCCCCCTGCTTCGCTTCTGCGTTGCCGCGGGCGCCACAGTCGATGGCGCCGTCAAAGATGGAGACGGTGTTGAAAATGACGTGTTGCGCACGCCTTCAGGTTTGCACAAGCAAGCCCCCTACCTGGCGCGCCAAAGATGCCGCGGGATATCCGCGGGCACCTATGGGACCGGGCGGCCCCTTGCTGGTTTGGCGGGGGACGTTGTGTTGCATAAAGAGCAGAACAGCGCACGACAGCACGTCAGAGAGCACACAAGCAATTTAACCAGGTTCGGGCCGCCGCGAGGCGTAAGACCCTACTCCTGCTTTGGTGGATTGATGGTGGAAATGAATGTGGTGGTGTGTGGTACACTTGCCCGACAAGGCTTGCCTCAGGGCTGCGGTGACCACAAGCGTATGGTGGCTTGGGTTTGTCAAGTTTCCAACCCTCTAACCCCCTCCTACGAATGCCATGGGCCTCCTTTTATAGATTAAGGGGTCACCATAGTGGCAAAATAGTCATTACCCACTGACATGATAGCAAACAGTGCTATCTTACCTAACTCCGCGGGATGGCAGGGTGCATTAAATGCACCGCTCAGTGTCACATCACTAGCTACCTGGCAAGACCTGTCGGGCTTATCTTGCCAGCTCCGCATCTGTTCTCTTGACACATCGTCGGACGGGTGTCACTTGTGGGTTTCTTCTGTAGGAGTTGGCTGCCATGTGGCAAATGCTGCCACTTAATCATCTTGCGGCTTGACACCGCACTTGATTGACGACGTGGGTTGTACTTGCGCGGTTGACAGGGTGATTCAGGCCCCGTGAGCCCCGGCAGGCGCTGCCAGGGAGTCTTAGTTGCTTGCTTCTGGTGGTGGCCTGGCCCCTTGCCGGGCTCGGCTCCCCAGCAAGGGAGGCCCTTTCTCTTGCTGATATACTGCTCCTTTGGCTTGATCTGAATCCTTCCAAGCTGCATGTTGGTTCTTCAACCTCTGGCTTACCTTCGTCCCGTCCGTGCACGAGTTAGGGGAAATGCCTGCCCCTGTATATTTTCCCCGACAGGGAGTATCTCTCTGTCAAAAATATATTTATTTGTAACCATTTACTTCTGTCTTTCTACTTCCTTTCGCTGATATGTGGGGCATCCGGTAACGGGGTCCACGTGCCATATGCACCAAATTAGAGTGCACAACTGCACGGTAGACACACCCCGGTCGTAGCGCCTCAGTAATGCCCAATGAGCCCTCAAATCAAAAAAAACCCCACCTTTCCAGCTTTAGCAGTAAGCTGGACGGACGAAGCGACAATATTTCACTAGGCCTGAATCCCCTTCTCCCTCGTCTGCTTGTTCAGAGAAAACCCCTGCTCGGCGATTGCATAGGGTTTTATCATGGAGAACCTGGTACGAATTCTTCATCCATCCCCGATAAATCCAAGTCCCTTGGTCGCGGGTAATCCTAGGATGGTAGCCACCACCGTTGATGCATTTTTCTTCCTACTGAATCTAGTGTGTTTCATTTGTAGTGCCCAAAGTGCGAGGACCCTACAGGTTTCTGCACCCTCGGCGAGACGCCACACTTGTTCCTTCTCATCCTAACACAGGATTTTAAAACGCGCACAATATGTTCCTAGAATCCTCTTTTCAATCCGGGAGGGTGGGGTTTTTTGAACATGCTGTCGACTAATTTGGAAATTTGGATTGCTATATTTGGATAAAAGGTACTAGTACCATGGTCAACACTGACGTGAAGGAGGAAATTATTTCTAGATTTGGATATAGGGAATACATTGTGTTCTCATATTATTTTTCCTACAGTGCATTCCTTGCTCTGCCAGACCACATGTACTCAAGATGCTCGGCCTTGCCATAACTGGATACACCAGTTTAATGGTCATAGTGAACACAAACCATGGATATAAGTTCCGAGTTGGGTTCATGAACCAAGAAGATCAGTGCTTTTTTATGGCCGAACTTGGATAAACTTTCTCAAGTGTTACGGACTGAAAGTTGGTGCACGAATGTTGATGGAAATAGCAGAACCTAGTCTCATCTTTACTGCGATCTTCCACCCCCACATCATTCCAATTGTTCATCCATGTTAGTTTTGTATTTGGTTCTTGCTTGTTGCCTCGATTACTTCTTAATCCACCAATTCTGTCTAACTAATCACAATTTAACTTTAGAAGTAGCAACGAATCTCTCACAAAGATGCTACTTCTAACTAATATTTTCTTATAATTGGTGGCACGTGTAGGTTTTTTCTGATTTAAGCAGGCTACTAGTTTGTTATTCTATAAGAACTTGGCTGTTAATGATGGCACTGAAGTTGACTGGGATGACATCCACAAGTTCCTACACTTTATTGATCGTCTTGAGGTCCTTGTGGGGCATTTCAATGGTGGAAGGCCATGTGGGATATGTGAGCCACTGCTGCACTCGTTGAACAGGTCCAACTGTGTTGAGAAACTTATGGTACGAGCTGTTTTCTGTTATATATGTTGTTCATAAACTCTTGCTTATGCAAAGTTTTACAGCTGTGATCTTCTTGAAATAGAAACTGCCAAGTTCTATTGTTCCTATACAGATGCCTGACCAAGGTCGGGTCAGACTTGCGCTTGGTCACAACATGATGTTTATGTTGACCTACTCCATTCCCCTTGGAGGTGAAAAGATACTTATTCATGGGTGGACTCAAATAATGAAGCCCCGTCCATCTTGGAGAATAGGACAGAAGATTATGTTCCTACTTTTCCATGGCTCTAAAACGAATATCCTGTTTATTGACCACATTGCGAGATGAAGCCGCTTTCAGAAGGTTGTGGATGCGCGGGGTGGCGCGTGGGCCTTGTCCTGGGGCTTGGCAGCCTCACCCTTTGGTTAACTGTAGGAAAAGTAGCACTGTTCGAGGCATGCTTTGTACGGTTGAACCTGTATAAGTACTCATACTGCTTTCAGCTATGGTTGTTAAGTGCCCCTGCTGGTTTCAGTTAAGGTTGTTAAGTAGTCCTGCTGCTTTTACATTCTGTCGTGTTTCTTCAGTCCTCTCTTCCTCCAGCCGCCAAAACCAAACCAGCGCCGGCGGGGCCGCCTACTTCCGCCTCCCATGGCTGGCTACGCCTTAGCGCATGCATCGCCACCCCACCGTCTCCTAAATCGTTAACGCCGACCTCCAAGGCCTCGCCGTCGTCCTCCGCGCGCTTTGGTGCACTCGCCGCGGCGCGGCCCTCTCGCGTTGTCAACATGGTCAACAAGGAAGAGGAATCGGCAGAGGACTGTATGTGGAGAGGATGACAGTAGGGGCCCACCATGTCCATGTCCGGACGCAAGGAAGTTCCTCATTTTTTGTTATATATACTCCATTGTCAGCGTATGGAAAAAGAAAATGCTTCCAGCTAGTGGTTTCCTGACATCTGGGACCCACGACATTGTTAGCGTATATAGTTAATAGACAAGAGAACAGCACAAGATCGGCTGACACCTGGGACCTAGCTGCTCGAGCAGTATTTTGTTGTTGTTGAGATGGAGCATTGTTTCAACTGGGCTGTGGCCCGTCTAGCCCAGGCTTATATTTTATGTTCACCACATGACCAGCCCAGCTATTTTTTTCTTTGTGAAAATGAGCCCAGTTTATTTTTTCTGAAGAATACCCAATCCAGGCCGACTTATTTTTCTACGCCCTGATGGGCTGTAACTCTTTCAAGACGCCTGCAAATCTTGAAAGTAATATGAAATGGGATATAAATATAAAAACGGGTGACAAATTGGCAATTACTTTATAATTTCTGAATTTTTTCACATTTTCAGATTCCAATTTCACTCGGCTTTAGCCTAATTTAAATATATCTTCAAAGTACTTTAAATCTGGCTCGACATTTCGGTATTAAAAATAGTTTGGAACCCACAGAAATATGCAAAATTTCGTTTAAATTTTTAACCCTGGCCTTAGCCAACAAAAAAATGGACTGCAATAAATTGCATAAGAAGTTGCAATGAGCTATATATAAATTATTAAAAAATAGGGAATGGTCTGACTTGTGGGCCTCTTAAGTTGACGCGTATGCAAGATTTTTTTTACTTATTATATACGACAACAAATGATTCTAGCAGACATAACCATTGGATGTCAATCCAACGGCCGTCGTGTTTCTTCAATCTCTGATCTTCTGGCTCCAGCCGCCAAATCCAGCGCCGGCGGGACCGCTTGCTCCCGCCTCCCGTGGCCGACTGTGCTGCCGCACAGGCCTCACCGCCCACTACTACTCCCACCGCTGGCGAGGCCATCCCTCTACTCAGCCACATCCCTCCACTGTTGTGTCTTAGCCGCCTCCGGGTCATTCCCTTCCGGGGTCTCGCCGTCGTCCATCGCGCTGGTCTTCTCGGCACGGCGTGGTCAATGTTGTCAACAAATGACAACATTGGAAGAGGGATGTACATGGAGAGGCTGACAGTTGGGACCCACATGGTCCATGGCCGCACACAAGCAAGTACCTCCTTATTACGCGAAAAAGAATGAATACTCCCACTGATAGCTCGGACCCACCAGCTATATCTTCGCACGCAAGGAAGTGCCTCCTTATTACGCACAAAAAAATGAATACCCCCTGCTAGCTGGGACCCACCATAATGGGAGGCTGACTTGTGGGCCTAATAAGTTGACGCGGACGGAGGGCTTTGTCAACTTAGTCAACAAACTATTTTATCACTAGTGACCGTTGGATTGTTAACATCCAACGGTCGTCTTGCTTCTTCAACCTCTGATTTTCTTGCTCCAGCCGTCCAAACCACCGCATGCTCTTGCCTCCCCTGGCCGGCTGTGCTGCCGCGGAGGCCTCACCGCCCCCTACTACTCCCACCGCTGGCCAGGCCCTGCGGCAACGGCAGCCTCACACCGCAGCCGAACCAGTGAACCCTCATACTCCTCTCCGCGTGGGCATCCACTGCCACATCTTCCTCGGCTCCGCGTCGTTCCCTTCCTAGGCCTCGCCGTCGTCCACCGCCTTGGTGCTCTCGACACGGCATGGTCAATGTGGTCAACGAACGACTTCCATCGGAAGAGTACTGTACGTGGAGAGGTTGACAGCTGGGTCCACGACGGCAGCAAGGAAGTGCCTCCTTATTACGCGCAAAATAATGATTCCTCCACCTGACACCAAGGACCCACCAGACGGGCCACCCTATTTCGCGAAAAAAATGTTTCCCCCTCACTACTGGGACCCACCAGCTACATCACGCAAGGAAGTGCGTCCATATTACGGGCCAAAAAAATGATTCGCCCCTGACTGCTGGGACCCACTAGCTACATATTCGCATGCTAGGAAGTGCCTGACTGTTGGGACCCACCCGGTCGAAGCGTACGTAGCGTTGTCATTCTGGTCGCGAACGTGTACGTACATACTGGTCGACCGGTCTATCTGCAGGCTGCAGCGATGAACCGTGGCCGAGTAAGGAAGGGCACGTGTCATAGTAGAGGCCCGGACGTAGCATGTACACGTACGTACAATGGCCAGGGTGCAAGAAAGTAAATACGGCCACGTACGTACATACGGGCGGGGTCTCGAACGCCTACTCGCGCATACGTATGGCCAGGGCTCGCGTACATGGCTGGGTCAGAACGGAGAAACTGCGTCGTCATCGTGTTCATCGGGAGCCAACCGGCTTGGACGAAATAGCTGATCGAAACGAGGCCTGGTGTACCGCAGAATGGAGGAAACAGCCTTGTGTTCGACCGGCCAAGGTCGAAACGGGATCCTGTTCATCGGGAGGGGTCTGGTGTACCGCAAAACGGAGGAAACAGACTTCTCTTGGACCACCTATGGTCGGAACGGGGTCTTGTTGATCGGGAGGGGTGTGGTGTACCGCAAAACGGAGGAAACGGACTTGTGTTGGAGCGCTATGGTCGAAACAGGGGTCCTGTTCATCGGGAGGGGTGTGGCGTACCGCCAAACGGGACTCCACAGGATACTGTTCATCTCCACTGTTGACCTCCTCCAGCCTCCACGGGCTACTGTTCATCCACCGTCGACCTCCTCCAGCCTCCACCTACGACTGTTCATCCACGGGCTCTTGTTCATCCAGCCTCCACCACTCCTCCACCGGCTACTGTTCAACCAGCCCTCTCCACGGGGTCCTGTTCAACTACCCCTCCACGGGCTACTGTTCATCCAGCCCTCCACCGGCTATTGTTCAACCAGCCCTCCACGGGGTCCTGTTCATCCAGCCCT